>NC_142938.1:7961263-7963763 GCF_046866305.1 Octopus bimaculoides
ATATATATATATATATATATATATATATATATCTGTATGTATATATATATATATATATCTGTATGTATATATATATATATATATATATATATATATATCTGTATGTATATATATATATATATCTGTATGTATATATATATATATATATATATATATATATCTGTATGTATATATATATATATATATATCTGTATGTATATATATATATATATCTGTATGTATATATATATATATCTGTATGTATATATATATATATATCTGTATGTATATATATATATATATATATCTGTATTATCTGTATGTATATATATATATATCTGTAATGTATATATATATATATCTGTATGTATATATATATATATCTGTATGTATAATATATATATATATATCTGTATGTATATACTATATATATATATATCTGTATGTATATATATATATATCTGTATGTATATATATATATATCTGTATGTATATATATATATCTGTATGTATATATATATATATATATATCTGTATGTATATATATATTATATATATATCTGTATGTATATATATATATATCTGTATGTATATATATTTTATATATATATATCTGTATGTATATATATATATATCTGTATGTATATATATATATATATCTGTATGTATATATATATATATATATATCTGTATGTATGTATATATATATATATATATATCTGTATGTATATATATATATATATATATCTGTATGTATATATATATATATCTGTATGTATATATATATATATATATATATCTGTATGTATATATATATATATCTGTATGTATATATATATATATATATATATATATCTGTATGTATATATATATATATCTGTATGTATATATATATATATATATATCTGTATGTATATATATATATATCTGTATGTATATATATATATATCTGTATGTATATATATATATATCTGTATGTATATATATATATATATATATATATATCTGTATGTATATATATATATATATATCTGTATGTATATATATATATATATATCTGTATGTATATATATATATATATATATATCTGTATGTATATATATATATATATATATCTGTATGTATATATATATATATATATCTGTATGTATATATATATATATATATATATATATCTGTATGTATATATATATATATATATATCTGTATGTATATATATATATATATATATCTGTATGTATATATATATATATATATATCTGTATGTATATATATATATATATATCTGTATGTATATATATATATATATATATATATCTGTATGTATATATATATATATATATCTGTATGTATATATATATATATATATCTGTATGTATATATATATATATATCTGTATGTATATATATATATATATCTGTATGTATATATATATATATATCTGTATGTATATATATATATATATCTGTATGTATATATATATATATATCTGTATGTATATATATATATATATATCTGTATGTATATATATATATATATCTGTATGTATATATATATATATATATCTGTATGTATATATATATATATATCTGTATGTATATATATATCTGTATGTATATATATATCTGTATGTATATATATATATATATATCTGTATGTATATATATATATATATCTGTATGTATATATATATATATATATATATATATATCTGTATGTATATATATATATATATCTGTATGTATATATATATATATATATATATCTGTATGTATATATATATTAGACACATAGTTGAACATAGTATATGTGTATGCATGTGCATGGAAATTGTTTGTAATAAGTTGATAAGATCTATCTCTGCCGATTATATTAAAGGTATATGTTGAGAATGATATACACAGAAAATACATTTTTATCTTTAAAAAAATAATTGGTTTAAAATACTGTAGGATCATGTGAGATTAAATGAAAATGCTTTTTTTTCCACACAAAAGTGGAGTTTGACATGACTTTGCATTACTTTTCTGTTCAGAAATATATACATACATGCATACATATATATATATATACATATATATATATATATATATATATATATATATATATATATATATATATATACATATACATTGGCTTGTTGATAAAATTCTTGTAAAAGAGTTTTATCCCTTTTTGAATTTATATATATATATATATATATATATATATATATATATAAAAGTTTCATGACAAAAGAAATTTCTTTTAATACCCTTAGCATGATTGTTTAATTGCACCCCACTGGCACTCCCTCATATTTTTGCCAGATGCTGCCTCTTCCCATCATTTCATTGCAAAATAATTCATCTATTAGTTTAAGGAGAGACGAGGAACAGAAAGAGATCTGGATTCTCCCTGACTCTGTTTTAGTCTTTTGCTGTATGTAAAATTTGTTATAAGGTTACAGCGTTTTTTTGTTTTTTTCCCCCCCACTTTTAAATCTTACAAGGATTGATTCATTAAGTGTACAAACACTTTT
>NC_142938.1:7968763-7983763 GCF_046866305.1 Octopus bimaculoides
TTCTTTAGTGAGCAGAGCTCCTTGAGCAGGGATTTGGTTGAATGAATGTTATTGATCAGCTCTGTTGTAAGTGGAGCTCCTTGAGCAAAGAGTTAGTTGAGATCAATGTTGATTAGCTATTGTGAGTAGAGCACTTTGAGCCGAGACTTAGTGGAGATCAATGTTGTTGATCAGCCGTGTGATGATACTCCTCAATTAACTTCTGATCCAGTTTCATTGATCACATCAGTAGTTCTTATTCATCCTCATATAATTTTGTCTACCCTATTAAACTTCTAACCATTAGGTCTGTCTCGGATTAGACAAATTAAGGTAGAGATAAGCAAACTTTACATCAGTTCAAATATGTAAGTGACATATTTGATCTGTAAAATGGTATTTTCACTGCGATTTGCCATGGAGAGATATTTTCACTTAAGGCAATGGGTTAGGTGGTACTCTGAACTGACTTTGGTGTGCTTATACCTTTTACCTTAAGTGAGAATTTTTCTTTGTAGCAAATTACAATGAAAATGCTTTTCAGCAGGTTGAATATACCTCAGACTACTGATTTAAAGTTTACTGTTTGTTTTACCCCATTGCTTTATGTGCCAGCAATATATAAGGTAAAAACTAAAAGCAGTATTTCTTCCAACTTCACACTCTGAGTTCAAATGCTGTGAAAGCCAACTCTGCCTTTCGTCCTTCTGGGGTCAATAAAATAAGTAGCAGTCGGCCTTATGCCAAAATGCAAAACCAATATATAAGGTAGAGACATTCTTATTCCTAGATACATTTTTGTCTTTGGAATTTGATATTCCTCGCCTTAATTCAATTTAAAAATATTTGCGATATCTGTCTTTTCTCTTATTTTATCCTCTTTCCTCTCTCTCTTTCTTTGATTTTATATTCCTTCTTCCTCCTTCTCCTCATTCTTTTCCTCCCCCTTTTCTTTTGTCTTTTTTTTTGTTCTTCATTTTCTTCCTCTACATATTATTATTACTTAGTCTATTATTTCCTCTATATCATCTTAGCAAAAGCTTTGCTTTTTTTTTTGTTTTTTTTTTATTCCTCTTATTCTAAATGGTGTGTTTTAACCAACCTTATCTCTCCGCTCCATTTAGAGTAAGCCGTTTCTTTTGATTTCTCTCTCTCTCTTTCTCTCTCTCTCTCTCTCCTCTCTTTTTGTTAATAATCTCCTTTACACAATGGAGTTATTCCTGATGCACTCAAATGAGAAGTTTTGCCTCCCAAATGATTCCATTAGACCAATTGTTCTTTTGTCGTCATCGTCATCATCATCATCATCACCATCATTGTCAGCATTTTCTTCATCATTGTCTTCATCATCACCATCATCGTCATCATCATCATTGTCAGAATTTTCAACATCATCATTTTGTCATTATCATTATCTTCATCATCATCATTGACATCATCCTCATAATCATCATCACTGTAATCATTATCATCAGCATCATCCTCACCATCATCATTATCATTGTCTGTGTCTCATCATCATAATTATCATTATCGTCATCATCATTATCTTCATCACCAGCATCATCATTGCCATTATCTTCATCATATCATTGTCATCATCTTCATAATGGTAATCATCAGCATCATCATAATCATCGTCAGTATCATCATCATCATCATCATCATCATCATCATCATCATCATCATCATCATCATCCTCTTCGTTGTTGTCGTCTATCTTCATCATCGTCATTTTGTCATTGCTATTATTTTCATTTCCATAAGACAGTGTTATTTTGTGACACAGTCGATAGCAGTCTAGTCTAGTCTAGCCTAGATTAGATAAATGCTTTCCTGTTATCTCTTGTTCTGAATTTAATTCTTGGTTAAAAAGACTTGATAAAATATATACAGTAATGTCTCAATATGTGAGTTAACTTGTTCCCAAGACCCCCTCATAAAGCGCAAACTCGGTAAAGAAGAGCAAGAATTTTCCATAGTAGTAATGTTATAAATCATAATTTGTTCCCAGAAGAATATTTTACCTCTAAAATTTGTAATACTCACAAATAAATGGCAATGAAACAACAGCAGAATGTAAAGGATATTTTATGTAAAGTAAATGTAATTGTTTTCTGAATCACTTTCATTTGCACTAGACCTGTGTTTCTCAACCTTTTTACCCTTTCGTAACCCTTAAAATAAATTACATCTATCAAAGAACCCCTGCACAAAAAGATTATATATCTTTCTATATCTTTCTCATACTTTTTCCATCGTAGTTCATGTGGTAAATATCATATATATATATATATATATATATATATATATATATATACTGAATGCTCAAAATGAGGAGTATATAGACAGTAGACAACTGATGAAGGCTCCTTTCTCTATGTTAATTTGTCTATGTTAACTTGTCCAGAAATGATGCTGAATAACAGCATCATTTTGTTGTAAGCATTTCCACCAGATCTTGGGGCCCTCTACACTCCCACGTTTTTCCTGCTGATTTTCAGGTTTTGTTGTGAGTGCCGGGAGAGCTTGCAAAAGGTCATTGACAGTTTCTTTCCTCCTCCTCCTAAAGACCAGAAAAGAGAAAAAAAAAAAGGTTGGGAAAAATAAAGAAACAAATAAAAAACAAGATGGGATAGTCAGAGCTAGAGTACTCATGAACAAAGATCTGTTGAAGCAGGAAGCTGAACCTAAGCATAAAGCAATTGTAATCTCTTACTTGTTTCAGTCATTAGACTGCGGTCATGCTAGGGCACTGCCTTGAAGAATTTTCAATCAAATGAACCTATCCCAGTACATAATTTCTTTTTTAGGCCTGGTCCTTATTTTATCAGTTACTTTCGCCAAACTGCTAAGTTACAGGAATGTAAACACACCAACACCTGTTTTCAAATATATATACGACGGGCTTCTATCAGTTTCCATTTACCAAATCCACTCACAAAACTATGGTCAGTCTGAGGCTATAGCAGTAGACATTTGTCCAAGGTGCCAGGCAGTGCGACTGAACCCAGAACCATGTGGTTGGGAAGCAAACTTCTTACCACATGGCCATATTTATATTTCCATATTGTATTTTTTGTTTTCATGCTACAATTATGAGTTAGATAAGAATACCAAAATGTGAATGCTGTGTAGAGGTGTGGTACGTGCTTCTCTGTATGTGTGATAGGAATGAAGAAGGTTTCCCTTTTGTGAATGAATGCCCTTCAAGTGGGTTATATTTTGAGTACAGATTCTTGGGTAAAAAGTTTGTATCTTAATATTAAGATTTTTCATTATGTTGTCTGAAAAAGACTTTATTTCATATGCCCTGGCTTATGTAGTTGAAGGACATGTGCTAGGTTTTTGTGGGAAATTTGTGATTTTGACAAATAACCTGTCTGGACAGATTTACAGAAATATTTATTTTTTTAAATAATGTTCTTGTTTTAAATTCAGTTTTTGTCTTGTAAGAAATTAACTGGCCGTCCGGTTTAGAATCATTATTTCAATTTTTACCTTTACACACTTACACTCTCTTTCTCTCTCTCTTTCTCTCTCTCTCTCTCTCTCTCTCTCTCTCTCTCTCTCCTCCCTCCTCTCTCAATATCACCACAAGAAAACATCCGGGCTAGTCAAGTTTGGAGAACATGAAGGCCAGTTGACATTGCCGTAGTGGGAGATTATTCTCTCTCCAAAGCTCTGCCGTAGTAACTGCATTGTTTCTCTTGCAGTATGAGCAGTTGCCCCATCTTGCTGGAACCATGTGTGAGGTCTCCTTTGAATGGCCAGGCACAAAAAGATCTCAATCATGGATACCTGAAACAGAAGGTTTACGTCAAACATTTCGCCTGGCATGCTAACATTTCTGTCAACTTGCCACCTTTATTTTGTTCTATTAACTGGTTTTGTTGGATATGTGTTGCCTTGGGGTCAGATGTCTTTTCAGGGTGCTACAGTTATTACTAATTGGTTTCAGCAGTGCCTTATATTAGAGAGGTATCGGTTTATTGAATTTGAGGGGTTTTTCTGTTGATAATACTACTTTAAGATGATTTTTTTTTTTCATTTTTCATTTCCTTTTATTATTGTAAGTTTAGTTATTTTACATTTTTTTGTTTTTACACGAGGGAGAAACAGGTTCAAGTAACCATTTAGGATTAAATAATGATTTGGATAAAATTACTTTTCATCGTTATCTTAAAGATGTATTGGATTTTCTTTTAATACTTGTTCGTTTAATGAGACTTATTGATATAATTGTTTTATAAATATAATGTTATTTCCATTATATTTATTACATTTATAAATATGATGTTGTTTTCATTATATTTATTATATTTATAAATATAATTTTGTCTTCGTTATATTTATTATTACTCTTTCATTAAAGTACTTGGATACTTACAGAATGGTACTATCTGTGGGAATTTTCCACAACTAGGTGAACTATGTGAAGAGTCTGAGAATTATGAAGGATTCTGGACATTGTGCAGGCATGGTTAAAAAGCTCTCTCTGCAACCCACATGGTTTTGGGTTCAGTTCTACTGCACAGCACCTTAGACAAGTATCTTCTGCTACAGCCATAACCTCACCTATGCTCTGTGAGTGAATTTGGTAGATGGAAACTGAAAGAAACCTGTTGTATGAAGGGTTTTGTCCTGCATGTTACTTAGTGACCTCACAGCTGTTGGGGCCACGTAAAACGCACCCAGTATACTTTGTAAGGTGGTTGGCATAAGGAAGGGCATCCAGCCATAGCAACCATGCCAAAGCAGACAACAGACAACACTTGAAGGTGATGCTCCAACATGGCCACTGTCCAGTACCTGAAACAAGTAAATGATAAAACATTTAAAAAATTGCTAGTAACTAGATGACCAGAAATCTAATAACATCTTCTCAACTTGACCAGCTGTCTGTTATAACTTGTGAGTAAAATACATTTGTTTGCCTCAGGTCAGTAGAATTATGGTGAAACTAAGAACCATTTTCCCTTTACATTATTATGTGGTTGGAATTGGAAGACTTAGCTCACCGAGTTGATAAGATCATTTTGACCAACTGGCTGAGAGGTCAGCACCGTTCATATCCTGTCACTGACACTACGTTTATGCCTGTGACCAAAGCACTTGACTTTTAAAATGGCACAGTCCACTTAACTTTGTGTATACCACTGTAAGTAACAAACATGCCAGTGTTTCATTATACTGCAGTGAAGAGTTGAACTCTTCCTGTTAGCATTGCTTGCCAAGGAATGAATTTAACCAAATTGACTTGCTCTACATCATAGTTTCTCAAAGTGGGTGCTATCCCCCCACCCCCTGGCTGATAAGAGTGAGTATCAGTCCTACTATATTATTGGAAAGATGGAAGGTGATGCACTGGCAGAAACATTAGCATGCTGGGCGAAATGCTTAGCGGTATTTCATCTGTCTTTATGTTCTGAGTTCAAATCCCACCGAGGTCGACTTTGCCTTTCATCCTTTCAGGGTTGATAAATTAATTACCAGTTGCGTACTGGGGTCGATCTAAGATTATTGGAAAGATGATTGTAGAGAAAAGTAGTCTGCAGCAAAAACATTTGTATCAATATTTATAAAACATTTATAAAACCTGTAAACATAGACACAGACATGGCTGTGTGGTCAAGCAGCTCACATTGCAACCATGTCACTTTTGGGTTCAGTCCTACTGCACAGCACACCTTGAGCAAATGTCTTCTCTATTATAGTACAAGGCTGACCAAAACCTTGAGAGTGAACTTTTGGACAGGAATTGTATGAAGGCCTGTTGTGTGTCTGTATGTGTGTATTCCCTTACTCCACCATATGGCTGCTGGTTTTGGTTTATTTGTCCTTATATCTTAGAGGTTTACCAAAAAAAAAAAAAACCGAAAAAGCAATTGAATAACCACTAGATTTAGAAAAGAAAGGGAAGTAGTGGGGTTGATCTTTTCATCCAAAACCCTTCAATGTGGTGCCTCAGCATGGCCAGAGTCCAGTAACTGAAACAAGTAAAAAAATAAAAGATAAAGATTTTATAAGGTAGTTTATCATTTGTCAAAAGCTAATTATTTAACAATTTGTAAGTTCCAGAATATTCTTTTCATCTTAAGAGGTTTGTAAACTATAACCTAAATTGCTGCTGGAAACACTAAATATGTTTGGTTATCTACCAAGTTATAAATAGCACCGCTGATAACAAATTTCAGGAAAGTATATAAGTGATATAAAATTGTAGTTCGTGTAGTTAGTTGCGAGAACATGACAGAAAATTCTTGTCAAACAGAATGTAAATTTTTATTAATCTGCAAACATTCCGTTTGTGGAACACTGAGTTTTACTGATAAGATGTTGGCAAAGTAAGAGAATACAGACATGTTATGGTGTAAAAACTATCTAAAATCGTGTCTATATAAAAAGAAAACACCTAAATGATGATAGCAATTCTTCATCATCATCATCATCATCATCATCATCATCGTTTCGTGTCTGTTTTCCTTACTGGCATGGGTTGGATGGTTTGAGAAGCTCTGGCCAGCCAGAGGGCTGTACTATGGCTCTGTTGTCTGTTTTGGCATGGTTTCTATGACTGGATGTCTTTCCTAATGCCAACCACTTAGCAAGGGCAGAGGTATTGTTTTCGGTCATGTTTGTTTATCCATAAACAAGACATTTCAAGAACTGCTGGATGGATTCGGATGAAACTTTCAGGGATGTTTGGCCTTGTGACTTAATCTTTGAGAGTGGTTGGGTTCATTTTTAGTATTCTTGTTTGTGAGAGCAGTCAAGTTTATTTCAGATATTTTCATTTTAAAAATGATCTCTTGTTCAGTGGATGTTGGTATTGCCTTGGCGGAGGTTTGCTTTCTCTGAGTGCTCTTGTTCATATCTGAATTATTATAAATGTTCGCCGATGTAAACTTTGTCTTTCATCCTTTCAAGGTTAATGAAATAAGAAACAATCAAGTCCTGGGGTCAATAAAATTGACAAAATTTACTTTATTGGTTGAATTTTACAATAATCTTTGAAGTTTTTCAAATCGTATATAACTCAAAATTATAAAATTGACAAAAAAGAAAAAAGAAAAAAAAGAAGCAAAATTGCGATTGATCAATATAGTTTGATAAATGACTTCAATGTAAACTAATTTTATTAAACAGTTTTTAGAAACCAGAACTTAGAACCAAATATTTAACTGGCTTATTTCTACCTTGCTACTTCTCAAGAAAATAATATAATGTTTTTATACATCGTAGAGATATGGCCAATAAATCGTTAAAAGAGAAATGGTTCAATGGACAGAGAAGACAGAGAATTCAATGAGTTTGTGAATTTGGGGATAGTCCTTTTTTTTGTTATCCACCCCACCCCCAGCTAATAAGGCATGAATGGTTCAATAAATTTGTTGGAATATTTCTTTCATGGTTGAATGATCTTCATGTCTCTTCTATTCCGCATTAAAGTTGCACTTGTATACAGATACACAGAATAGCACGTGCCATTGGGTGTACAATGAAATGCCACATTGCTTGCGAAAGAAAAACAAGGAATTGATCAGGACAAAAGCTACGTGTTTAGAAATTTAGAATTGTCTCTAAAATAATTGATGAAATATTGAGAAAACGGAGCATATGGTATTGAAGTGTATCCTGATAATTTTAAGGAATTCAATAGCTGAATGCTCAAGATGCTTGCTCAATTTTATGCTCCTCAGTTTGAGTGTGCATGAGAGAATTACTTTCTTCACTTGATATTATCACCAAGTTGAATGAATGCATATGATTGGGCTAGAATAATCTGATTAATTCAAGCAGTAGTAATTTTGTGATATGAGGACTAGGTGTGGCTGTGTGGCTAAGAAGCTTGCTTCCCAGTTATGTGGTCTTGGGTTCAGTCCCACTGTGCATTACCTTGGGCAAATGTTTTCTGCTATAGCCCTAGGCTGACCAAAACATTATGAGTGGATTTGATAGATGGAAGCTGAAGTAAGCCTTGATGGTTATAAATGAACATCATCATCATACAACTGACGTTTGTCTCCAGTCTTTTGAAAAGAAAAAAAAGAAGCCTAGACATGAGGAATATTACCTTGCTTGGAAACAGGTGACTGTTGGCAACAGGAAGAGCATGCTGCCATAAAAAATTCACCTCGATAAATTCCATCTGACCCATGCCAGCATAGAAAAGTGGACGTTAAACTGATGATACTGATGATGAAATATAATACAAAAATAGTCAACATTACAGATATTTTCCCTTTTTTTCCCCCATTATACTTGTCGAGTGGTCAAGATTTTCCTATGATTTCAAGTTTTGTGATTTTGTTTTCTTAGTAGTTTCTCAGTTAGTCTGTCCATTGTCTGGTGAGTAAGTCAGTTACTTGACTTTCCATTATTAAGGATAATCAATGAGTGATTAACTCTGTTGACTTCTAAATGGAACAAATAAGTCCAGCTTCTCTTCTAGATGCACTGTAATGTTGAACCTAGCACCACAAGTTTACCAGGCTACTTGTCAGTTTTACAATGCTGTGTCTATCTACAGTAGTAAGATGTTTCTATGCTGCATGGAAGTACCTATTGATACCTAGGTTGACTAGGCCAGCTGAAAGTTAAAAGTGTCTTGGCCACAGACACAATACAGTCATAGCTTATGAACCACCAGCTTCTTAGCTGGTTGTCCTGTACTTTCTCAACTCAGCCGTCTGTAATTTCACTTGTGACACATTAACTCTTTCGATACAAACCCATGTGAGACTGCCTTTGGTTTTATGATACAGACTTCCTGTTTTCAAGTGATCTAAATTAAAGCCTCCCATTAATATTTTGTATTATGTTCCAAATACCAGCTTAATGTTTGACAAAGTTATTTTGCTAAATTCTTCATTATTTTTAAACATTAATTGAAACAAAGGCAGTGTATTTCAAGAGAAATCCTGCAACAAATGGTTGAAATAGCTTCAGGGAATTTAGAATGTTAAACCCTTTTGATTCCAACCTGCTTCAGACTCCCCCAGGTTCTTTGAAGCCTATTAATCCATACTCTAAAAGATATGATCTATTTTCCCTTCACTTTATCTATACACACCAAGCAAAATGAAAGTTTTCTTTTTATCTTTCATATTTATGTATGTGTTCATGAAATCAATTTTAGTGATATGAATAATATTGAAAGTTTTGCAACTGAAACAGTGCAAGCTTTCTATTAAGCATTGATCTTCTCAAAAACTATATGCATTTATTTGAACAACTGTCTCTGTTCTTACTCTCAGGATGCTTACATAATATGGCTGCATATATGTGGATCAGTCTTTCCTACACATCTCTGCACACAAACTGCTAACACTTCCATAATCTTGCCTTTCTTTCTTGTCAATAAAATTCCGAGCGGGATCACTGCAAGAGCAGCGGTCTCGCTCCCGTGCCGGTGGCATGTAAAAAACACCATTCGAGCGTGGCCGTTGCCAGTACCGCCTGACTGGCCTTCATGCCGGTGGCATGTAAAAAGCACCCACTACACTCTCGGAGTGGTTGGCGTTAGGAAGAGCATCCAGCTGTAGAAACTCTGCCAGATCAGATTGGAGTCTGGTGTAGCCATCCGCTTCGCCAGTCCCCAGTCAAATCGTCCAACCCATGCTAGCATGGAAAGCGGACGTTAAAAGATGATGATGATGATGTAAAAGAACTGACCCCTTTATCCATTTACTTCAGCCCCTATTATGTGTAGTTTATGCTTCAATCCTGCGCACAAAGTCAAAGGAGTCTGACATCCCTGATCTAGAACATTTTTGCCTTTGGGGCTCAAATTTTGACACAAACAAAGCAATCTCTCTTATTTGTTTTCCTGACTAAATAGGAAATGTGTCAGTTGACTGATTTAAAAAGAACCCCTCCCTCCAGAAAACTGTTCATTGAACGATTTTGTATCTGTTTGTTGAACTATTCGGTGTGTGCTAGTCTGCTTAAAAAACAACAATGATTGATGTCTGCATTAAATGTAGACTAATGAACAGAAGAACAGAAGTAAAGACTTTGAAAAGCTTACATTAGAAGAAGAAGAAAAAAGAAAACCAACTATGTACAGGGTTGCTAATTAGCTATCTATCTAATATTGAGGAAAGAAATTCTAAATCACTGACAATGAAATAAAAGTGATAACATTAAAAGAAGCAATAAAAATACTAATGATGTCTTACTTTGGCACACAGCCATGGAATTTGGAGCTGAAATATGGCTGATTGAATCAGCTGAGTTCTATGACTGGTGCTTAGTTTATTGACCCTATAGGGATGGGAGACAAAGTCAGTCCCTTAGAAATTTTGACTCATAAGGTACTGGGATGAAACTAAATATTAGCCACTCAGCTGCCTTTCAATAATAATGATAATAATAACCCTTTCTACTATAAGCACAAAGCCTGAAATTTTGGGGGAGATGGGGTGGGGGCTAGTTGATTATATTGAAGCTAGTACGTAACTGGTACTTATTTCATCAACCCCCGAAAGGTTGAAAGGCAAAGCCGACCTCAGCAGAATTTGAACTCAGAATGTAAGGACAGACGAAATGCCACTAAGCATTTTGCCCGGAATGCTAATGAGTCTGCCAGCTCACAGTAGTAGTAGTAGTAGTAGTAGTAGTAAATTCTGGTTTATTGGCCACAAGGGCTAATATAAAATCAAAAACATGAAGGGACAAGCACAGGATGATAAAAACAAAGGGTTTTTCAAAAAGAAAAGGTCTGTGTAAAACATGAGATAACAGCGAAAATATAACAAGTAAAAACTCCCAATAGGGGGAGGTGCTTTGAAAGGTTACTCGTAGAAAAACCCATAAAAGCCACGGGTACCTGGTCAACAGGGTGAGAGCTTTTTCTCTGTTTTATACCTTTTGTAATCTCAGAATTGGTCCGTTCATACTGGCCACTTTACCGACATTCACCCACCTTTCAACAAATTTGCTACAAGACAACACTTCCCACTCTACTCTATTTCATGTTGTTCCAGTCCACTCAGCTGGTAAAAATGAAGAGTACCTGTAATTCAAAGGGCCAGCCTTGTCGCATTCCGTGTCATGCTGAATCTCCCTGGGAACTATATTAAGGGTATGTGTGTCTGTGGAGTACTCAGCCATTGCGCATTAATTTCACGAGTAGGCTGTTCCGTTGATCGGATCAACTGGAACCCTCATCATCGGAACTGACAGAGTGGCATTTGGATGGAGATGGTGGCATTTGGATTGAAGGAGGAGGTGAGGACTCTAACCCCACCGCCAACCTTCCCAGGCGTAGTGGGCAGAAAAAAACGGATGGAAATAATATAAATAAGTTTAATAAAATACATATGAACAAAGGTCATCAATCAACACAAAGACATGGTTTTTGCATTGGTGTCAGGCCATACATTCGTAAGGATACATCATAATAATGGTACTTTATTTCATTGCACCAAAAAAGACAAAAAATGAAAATCTTGACTCTAATAGGATTTGAACTCAAAGAGTATTTTACTCAATCGGCTTTATATTGATTTTGTTTTGGAGTGAGTGGGAGGGTAGGAATATTGGTTTGGCATTGTTTCTTTTCTCTTCTTTTATTTTCGATTATTTTGTATTTACGACTATAGGTTTTATGTACTTACATTACGGTAATATACTAGTATACCATAATGACGGCAATGATTATTCATTATTTTTATATGTGCTCTGCCATACCAGCATGGGTTAGACATATCTACAATACTGCCTTGTTCCTGCTGTCTGCTGTCAGTCTAAGAAGAACATTTCAAAAAACGTATTGATTTCATGCAACAGTGTGAGGTGTGTTCGCTCAGATTAGAATCAAGCGATGCAGCAGTACTTCATCCGATTTCTGTTAATTTCTGTAAAATAATTGATAATTTGAAGTAACGAAGTATCTTTGGTGTGTTGTGTTTCAATTAAAACCCAGCCTTAATGTGGTAGCTATTGTCATTTTGAGTAGTGGGCTGAGGATAAAACGAGAAGGAAAATATGTAATTACTGAAATCATACACTAAAGTTTGTCAAATATTAATTTTGAGTTTTCCAAGACTATTTAGAGAATATAATGTTAATTACAGTTCGATCTATTTTAGTACCTCACTGTTTTGACCTTAACGCATGGCGGGATTTATTTTTGACTTTTCATACTTCGAGACTTGATAAAAAAAGTTTTTTGTTAAAACATTTATCTGTTTACCTGACCTGGAAGAAAAATCTCAGAAAGTTGTAAATTTTAGGAGCAAAAATTTAGGCTTTGTGTGTGTGTGTGTGTGTATGTGTGTTTGGTGGTTGGTGGAATACATTAGGCCAGGTGAAAGACGTTTGAGTGAAAAAAAAAAAAAGATAAGTGAATGAATCAGGTGGGCTCGGGTAGGTATGATACACAACTTGTTCAGAGAAGCCGGAACTGTCATAGTCATGGTAGAGGAAGCAGAGGGGATGGTTAGAGAGAGAGAGATTGTGGTTGTAATAAGTTAGGTGAATCAGTTGAATTACTATTTTCTGTTTTTTAATGTGGTGTAGAACGTTTGTGTGTAGCAGCTGATCTATCTCAGATATTAGTGAGGCGCTCTGGTGTGGGTACACTTGTACTTTGTAGAAGATCTGCAGATGTTCAGAGCTGAGGTGTTGCCTTGACTTGAAGAGAGAAGGCTTACTCTCTGAGATGCAGCTTTGGGTATGTTCTCAACATGATCGCCAGAGATTTGTGTGGGTTTATTGTTTGTAAAGTGCGTTAAGATTTTATTTGTGAGTTCTTTCATTTTTTTTTTGCATGTTTCAATCACTGGACTATGGTCATTCTATAGCACCACTTTGAAGGAGTTTTAGTCAAACAAATCAACCCCTAGTATTTGTTTTTTATGTCTGGATCTTATTCTATCAGTCTCTTTTTGTTGAACTGCTAACTACCAGACATATAAACAAACTAGTGTGGACATATCTTTGTGCTTGTCCCTTACCATTGCTTTGACAACATCATTTCTGATGATTATTTTTAGCAATCATGTTGATAACACACCCAAAGCTGCATCTTAAAGAATAGGTCCTCTTCACAGTTTCTGTCTATCAAATTCACTTGTCTGGAGCTATTACTCTTTACTTGTGTCAATCATTTCACTGCGGCCATGCTTGGGCTCCGCCTTTAGTCAAGCAAATCGACCCCAGGACTTATTCTTTGTAAGCCTAGTACTTATTCTATCGATCTCTTTTTGCCGAACCTCTAAGTTACGGGGACATAAACACACCAGCATCAGTTGTCAACCGAAGTTGAGGGGGACAAACACAGACACACAAACATATACACACACATACATATATATACATATATACGATGGGCTTCTTTCAGTTTCCGTCTACCAAATCCACTCACAAGGCTTTGGTCAGCCCGAGGCTATAGTAGAAGACACTTGCCCAAGGTGCTACACAGTGGGACTGAACCCAGAACCATGTGGTTGGTAAGCAAGCTACTTACCACACAGTCACTTCTGCGCCTATAGTAGTAAAAGATATTTACCCAAGGTGCTGTGCAGATGGACTGAACCCAAAACCATGTGGTTGCAAAGTGATCTTAACCGCACAGCCATACCTGCTGTTTGCTAATAAAAGGAGTTTTGAGCTTTGAGGCTGTTGAAAGATGAAGTTGTAATATCCTCATTTGAGGATGTTTCAAAATATTTCGTAGTATTTCAAAGTATTTATCAATGTTGTCAGGCATAAGTTATCTCATTTCTATATTGATGATGCCTGGATGCAAAGAGTTATTGAAAAATAGAGAGGGGGTTATCCTCTGCTTGTTTCTCTACAAAAATGTTATCAAAGTGATATTTTCATCACTATCATTGCTAACTTTACTTGACCGTTTTAACTGCAAAATTAAATTTCATGGTTATTTTAGTAATGATGTTAAATATCTACCAAAAAGTGGAATTGGTATTTTCTGCAAGTCACATTATCTCATTTATGTTGACATATCTCAACAAAAAACAGATTGGTATATAAAACTGATTTTCTCAGTTAAGGGTAATGAAATTTTGAGCAGTAAAGAAGTTAATACTCCTGCAAAATATCCTAGTTGTGAATGGAATTATAATAGAAATCTGAGACTGCCTAGTTGCTCCTTCATTGATTTGAATAAGTAAAAGTCAAGTACTGGAATTGATTTAACTGCAAAATTTATTTTCTTGGTTATTCCAGCAACAATGTTAAATACCTACAATATATATATATATATATATATATATATATATATATATATATATATATATATATATATATAGAATTGGAAATAGAATTTCCAGAGTAAAATGATAAATAAATTGAAGTTTGAAGCTAAAACTGCTGTTTGAACTCCAGTGTCTGGTATTGTACGAGGTGTATGGTTTGGCCTTGTAAAGTCTTCAGTATTCAGCAATGAACAAACTGTGTCAGACATTGTACAGACTCAGCTGCTGCAGTTTTCTCTGTAAAATATTCTTGTTTTCCATTTATATTTTAGATAGTTTCAAGTTGCAGTGGGTTCTATTTCTCAAAACTTTTCTCAGTTCCCTGTTTGCAACTGAAAATTAATAGTTTATATATATATAATAAAAAAAAAAAAAGAACAAAAAAAAAATCCCCAGAAACGTTGTCATTGTCATCTTTTGGTTTTCTATCACCATTGTTTCAAGTCAGCATTGTTCTTAGTTTCTTTGTTTCTGTCATCAGCGTCATTATTATCATTGTCAGCATCTTATTCCCCATCCACTTGCTAGATCTGCTCTGCAACATCTGTTACTGTATAGTAAACATTGAGAGATGCTTTAATTCTATATACATCAATGCATATGTGTTCCAAATGAAGGTGTTTGAATAAGGTCATCATCATCATTGTCATCATCCTTCTTTCTACATCCATTTTTTTCTCCATTATAGCTTGGATAGGTCTTGAGGTCTTGAGACATTGTTGATAGGATAGGTCTTGAGGTCTTGAGACATTGTTGATAGGATAGGTCTTGAGGTCTTGAGACATTGTTGATA
>NC_142938.1:7993763-8006263 GCF_046866305.1 Octopus bimaculoides
AAATTTGAGATCAGCAAATGTTTGAAGCTGAATTTTATCTGGCTGTGAAGAGAAAATTTGACTGTTTGGGTTGTGTTGGCATGAAAGGACAGTTGAGACTGAAGGCAAAAAATGTGGTGAGTGATGAGTGAGATGGGTTTTAACTATGATGGATAATGAGTAAAGATGTAGGAAAACTTTCTTGATGTGTTTCATCTATTATTTTTGCTACTGGTTGTTGTTTGTTCCTTCTCAAGCCATGCCTGGCTCATAAGGACCAGTTTTCCTGTTTCATTGGCATATAGGTTCCCCACCTGGATGGGACGCTGGTCCATCACAGGTGAGCTGCTAGATGCAGGAGGAAAGAGTGAGAGGAAGTTGTGGTGAAAGAGTCAGCAGAGGTTTGCCGTCGTCTTCTGCCAAAGCCACGTGGAACTTAGGTGTTTCATTCATAAACACACATCGGCCAGTCTGAGATTCGAACCCGTGATCCCTCGACTGCTAGTCCGCTGCTCTAACCACTATGCCATGTGCCTCCACTTTGCTACTGGTGATGAGTCTAAATTGTTTTGCTATTGCATGATACCAAACAGATTTCAGAAGGTCTCTGTTCTTGAAGGATGTGTCTGGTTGATAAGGAGGCCTTGTGACTGCATGAGACTGTGTTGGATAGTGACATCTATGTGTGAGTGTGTATGTGCATGCATGTGTGTGTTTACACGCATGTGAGTGTAAGTGCATGTATGTGTAGGTGTGTGTGCTTTGCATGTGTAATAAGCGTGTGTGTGTGTGTTTGTGAGTGTTGGAAAACAGTAAGTTTTTTAGACTTCAACTTCTATTTGACCAATACTGTGGATGCTTCCAGGAATGACAATCACTTACTAAATTTCTAAAAATATTAAAATTTGCAGAATCATCAAACCCATGACATGACAGCACTTAAAGACGTAAATGCATATAGAAGAAACAGTTCTGAAATAGCACAAAGTCAAAAAGAAGATAAATAGATTGTGCCAACCTATCTAGTTCAACCCAGCTCTGATAAACAAACAAGTAAAAACTTCACTGGCTGTTGTTGAAGATTGAAAAAAGATAAGATATGAAACATGAACACTGTTGTATCGAACAACTGGTTGCTTTGTTTTCAATATGGACAAAACAGTAACTTCTTTGGAAGACACCACCCTTTTGTAATCTTTTGCTTTTATTATAGTTCTTTGAGTTTATAGAATTCTATCTTTGTTAGCACGAACTGCTGCTTGCCAGGACATGCAAAGTACTTCCTTGTTGTGGGTCTGATGGGTTAAAAAAAATTTCCTGTACATCATTTTAGAGAGTCAGTCTTGTTCATCTTTTTGTTATTTATTATTTTTTTTTTTTTTGCACTGGTGGGTTGTCATGACATTCTGGTATCTGGATGATAACATGTAACACGAACATGTTACATATTATCTAGGATAGTCAAAGGTGCAGGTGTGGATGTGAGGTTAAGGAGTTTGCTTACCAACCACATGGTTTTGGGTTCAGTCCCACTACATGGTACCTTGGGTGAGTGTATTTTACTTTAGATGTTGGCTGATCAAAGCCATTTGAGTGGATTTGGTACATGAAAACTGAAAGAAGCCTGTTGTGTGTATGTGTGTGTATACTTACACACACACACACACACACACTGTAAAAGTAAACAGTCACATCAGATCTCAAAGCTGTGAAATAATGCATGATAAATTCAAAACAATGTGGATAAATAAGCATTACATTTGACAGAATAATTTGAATGTTAAAGGGTTAATTAAGAAACCATTATTATTATTATTATCATTAAGAAACCATTATTATTATCATAGTAGTAAACATATTTCATATATTTGTTATATTTCAGGAGGTGATACCCAGAGTAATTACAAGGCGAATTAAATTTTCTTTCCCCGATTACTGCTGCAATTTTGTCAGTCTTTGCAAGGTATTAATATTTTTCTTTTAATTCTTTTTTTAAAAAAAAACAAGAAAAAAAGGAAATTTTTTTAATGTACTTTTATTAATTTTAATATATTTAAGGTAGAGGGGCTCCGAAAGGGGCCTCAGGGAGTAGTGTCCCTGCCATCCTGAGCTATTTTTCCACCACATTTCTTAAAAATTTTGGTCTTCTATTTTCTAGCTCAATGATAACGTTTGATATTTTGTGATATATATATATATATATATATATATATATATATATATATATATAGTGGAGGCACAATGGCCCAGTGGTTAGGGCAGCAGACTCGCGGTTTTGATTTCCAGACTGGGCATACTGAGTGTTTATTGAGCGAAAACACCTAAAGCTCCACGAGGCTCCGGTAGGGGATGGTGGTGAACCCTGTTGTATTCTTTCACCACAACTTTCTCTCACTATTTCTTCCTGTTTCTGTTGTACCTGTATTTCAAAGGGCCAGCCTTGTCACGCTGAATATCCCCGAGAATTATGTTAAGGGTACACGTGTCTGTGGGGTGCTCAGCCACTTGCACGTTAATTTCATGAGTACGCTGTTCCGTTGATTGGATTAACTGGAACCCTCAACGTCGTAAGCGACGGAGTGCCAACAATAAATATATATATATATATAGGGATAAATCAACGTCCATGTTTCTGAAAAGAAAGAGATACAAAGAACACAAAAAGAGAAATGCCATTATAATTATAAAAAAGTTTAAATAAATTGGTGAACTTTCACCTAAATCTAACGATGTAAATTTTGGACTAATCACCATGAGATGATACAAAAACCATCGAATGATAATGAGGTGTTTCAGATAACACCTGATGATTATTAGATATTTCTTATCTGGATTTACAAGAAAAATACTCAAGTTACTAAGCAAAATCATATTTAAAGAGTCAAAATGACACATTCAAGTTTTTTATTTTTCTAATTTCCATTTTTCTTAAATGAAAATCGAAAAAATGCTTAATAAATATAGACACAGTCATGGGTGTGTGATTAAGTGGTTAAGAAGGTTGCTTTGCAACCACATGGTTCTGGGTTCAGTCCCTCTGCATGGCTACTATAGCTTCAGGTTTCCAATGCCTTGTGAGTGAATTTTGGCAGATAGAAACTAAATTCTTTGTTATATTTAAAGTAATTGAAAGAAACACAGAGCATCTCAAAATAAATACAGCAATGAAAGGGTTAAATGGTGATGATGAGACAGATGGTGGTGGTGATGACGATAATGATGACAATGAATGAGTAATAATCACATACCAGACTGGTATTTGAACTTCCCAGACTGGTGTTTGAACTGGTAATGTCCTTTCTTGGGTGTCATTCATCTATTGCATTTCTAGTTCAACATTCAGACTTTGGCTGGTCAAGAGGAAACAATTGAACTTTAGTATAGCCTAAGATTTTGTGTACTTGTAAGACAATCCCAGTTAACCGGGACTGTCCTTTGTTACAAATGTCATGCAATGACCCATGAAATAAATATAGTCTACATTTCGAACACATTTTTGTGTGTTGTTTACTTATAGGATGGGATAAAAATAGAAAACACTATATCAAGCATAAACAGATTTGAACTTAGAAATATAAACCAATGGACCACAGCTTTTGCATTTTCTTATTTTTCTTGTTGAACCAGAGGACTCATAAGGCCAGCTTATCCCCTTTCCATGGTGTGTAAGTGACTGAGACCCTAACATTGCCCTGAACGACCAGTTCATTGGAAGATTCACAGCCAGCAATTTTGAGGAAAGGGGACAATTTGATAACATCAACCCTCGCTAGTATTTGACTGCCACTGTGCTTTATTAGCTCCGAAGGGATGAAACATAAAGATGACTCTGGTGAGATTTGAACTCAGAATGTCTCAGAATGCAAAGAGCGTGAAGAAATACTGCTGAGCATTTCACACACACACACACACACACACACACACACACACACACACACACACAGACACACACGCACACACACACACACACACACACACGTATTTAGAGGTTAAAATAGCCTCATTAAGGGATAAAAATATCCAATGAATTACTGGCTCATTGCCTATTATTTTTTTTGTGAATAATAATATTCATAATAATAATAATATTCATAAAATAATAGGTCTAAATATAAGTCTTGGTTTATAAATATTCAAAAGAAAATTTAGAAAATGGAGATGTTGCATTAATATAATTTAATATATTTATTTATATATAATATATATATATATATATATATATATACACGTACATATGACAGGCTTCCACACAGTTTCCATTTACCACATTCACTCATAAGGCATTGGTCAGCCCAGGGCTATAGAAAATACTTGCCCAAAGTGTCACACTGTGGAACTGGACTCAAAACCACATGGTTGCAAAGTGAGTTTCTTAACCACATGGCCATGCCTGCACCCTATGTAGATTGAATAACTAAATGACTGAAGCAAGTTGTATTTTACACAAACTGAACTTTACCCAGATTATCTTAATGCTAATCTGTGGAACTTGCAAGAAACTGCATCAAAAGGAATCTTTCAAGGAGTGTAGATACTTAAGGAAACAAACTGGCAGGTTTGTGCAGGTGCATTGTAGATCTACTTAGAGAACTAGGATTAGTTGGAAAAGAAAGGATATTAGACGTGAGAAATGTGCTGGTCTTTCGTTAGTCTTGAGATGTTGTCTTAAAGAAATACATTTCAGATCTGTTTTGTGGGTTTTTTTAAAAAACTTTTTATTTTAAATAAAATAAATAAAAAAATGTTTTCTAAACTTAGTTGAATAACTTGCTTCAACAAATATGAATAATAATATTGGAATGTTGAAGATGATCTTGTCTCTAATAACAATAGCTGAGCAGATATAAAGACAAATTGTTCCTGTCTGAACGGTTGCTTTGATTTCTGTTGGATATTTTCACTAACAGTGCTTGTCTAGTGCTTAAAGGTAAAAATGTTTTGTCATTTGTTGCTTGAAGAGCTATTTTCTTCCTGTTTTTTTTTGTGTGTGTGTGTCTGAAAGCTGTACATATATTAAAATAAATTGCTAGTATGTGAATAGTTTTCACTGAAAAAAAAAACTCCCAAAACTCTGGCTACAGAGAAAAAACATATTTGTCTTGTTGAGTTTATCTGAAATGTGAATTCAATGAGTTTTATTGGGGTTGTATGTGCTGTTGGCAAAGGCTGTAATGATGGTCGTTAATGCAAATAAACTTAGCGGAGGTAATATTAAAAGTATATTAACATAATTGCTGCTTCATCTTGTCCTTAGCTCGAAATACTAAAGGAAGTCAGTCCAATGTCAGTTAGTAGCATTAGCTGAAGTTCATGGGCTAATTTTTTGCTGACTTCATGTTGAATTGCTGCAAAATAAGAAACTGGGTCGACCGCTCTAGCTTTAGGTCATCAGGTCAAGAGTGATAATTATTTTGAAGGTAATTAATTTTATATGTGAGATCATGTACAAATCTTCACACACATCTGCACACACATATAGAAGACTATCTGAATTTTATATAATGCTTTCCTTTCGCTACCACCATAGCTACACGTCCCTACATTTACTACAGCAACCCTAAGTGAAGTGCTTGAGCTGACCACTTGAATTGTCTCAAGACATCTCGTTGGTTTACATTATACTTTTGAGTGGTGCAATCCTTTCCATTATTTATTCATTCCATTATTATTATTATCATTATTATTATTATTATTATTATTATTATTATTATTTGTTAGCAGTACTCTAATTTAGGTTTTCTTTTGCTATTTTGAAGTATTTAGTCTGCCGAGCAACCACACCTTTTTTACTTACAAGTGTTTCATTTGAATATGATTTATAAATAACTCTGTGATATCTTATAAAGGATTCTCTGTTATATCTGATTATAACTTTCATCACCTACATGCTTACTTCGTGAATTTTTTTTCTTCAAAGATGCAAAAATAAAACCCCGAAAGAAAATAAAAAGATTCACATTAAATTTTCATTACTCATTTAAAGCTACTTTTATTCTGGCTTTGATGGAAAAAGTACAAATAAATGGAAATTACTGTCTTTCAGTGATCTTTCAAGCCTTCTCAATATACAATTACATCGTATGCTATGGCATTTGACAGCATTCTTTTATTCTTTTAGCACATACTGGAGCACCACCTTCAGTCAAGCAAATCGACCCCAGGACTTATTCTTTGTAAGCCTAGCACCTATTCTATCGGGCTCTTTTGTGGGGATGTAAACACACCAACATCAGTTATCAAGCGACAGACACACAAACACATAGTTGCTCCCGCAAAGCAAATTAAATAAAATTTGAATGCCAAAATTGATATAAAGGCCATCTTTTATGGTAACAGCAGCATCAGCAACTCTAGTATCTGCAGAAGATTCCTCTTTCTATTATGGGCACAAGGCCTGAAATTTGGGGGAGGGGTATAGTCGATTACATCGACCCCAGTACTCAGCTGGTACATATTTTACCGACCCTGAAAGGATGAAAGGCAAAGTCCACCTCGATAGAATTTGGACTCAGAATGTGAAAACAGACAAAATACCGCCAAGCATTTTGCCCGGTGTGCTAACGATTCTGCCAGCTCAACGCCTTAATGTGAATAAATATTGGTTTTGTATTTTATCACAAGGTCAGACTTTTCAAAAGAAGGGGATACATAGCCAATTTCATCGACCGCCACCAGTGTCCAACTGGTACTTATTTTATTGAACCTAAAAGGCTGAAAGGCAAAGTTGACCTTGGCATAATTTCAATTCAGAGCGTGAAGACGAACGAAATACTGCCAAGCACTTTGCATGGTGAGTTAATGATTCTGCCAGTTTGCCACTTTCTTTAAACGATTAACTTTCTGTCACTGGTTGACACAAAAGAGTAAAATGCTGGATTGGTACATTACTTACTTATGTATAAACTCCACCCCCCAATTTTTTATTTATTCATTTCTTTCAGTTAAAATCAAACATGGAATAATGCAACTTCATACATGACTGACTATAGTGTTTTCAAATTAGAGAAAAGTTATGAAATTTTGCCGTATATTTTATTGTACAGAGGTTATGGTTGACAAAATGTCTAGCAGATTGAATGTTGAATAACACCAACAACAGACTATGCAATAAACATTATATAACTAATATGATTTAAAAGGTGGTGAGCTGGCAGAAATGTTAGCACACTGGGCGTATTCTATCTGTCTTTACATTCTGAGTTCAAATTCCATTGAGGTTGACTGCCTTTTCATCCTTTCAGGGTCAATAAATTAAGTACCAGTTGTGTACTGGGGTCGATCTAATCGACTGCCCCACCTCCTCCAATATTTCAGGCCTTGTGCCTAGAGTAGAAAGGATGGCTGTGTGGTAAGAAGTTTGCTTCCCAACAAGATGGTCCTGGGTTCAGTCCCACTGCACAGCATCTTGGGCAAGTGTCTTCTACTCTAGCCTCAGGTCGACCGGAAACTGAAAGAAGCCTGTCGTGTGTGTGTGAGTGTGTATATATATGTATATATCTATGTGTGTGTTTATCCCCCACCACTGCTTGGCAACCGGTGTTGATGTGTTTACCTCGTCATAACCTGATGGTTTGGCAAGAGAGACTGACAGAATCAGTACCAGGCTTTATATATGAGTAACCCTTATATACTCCTGGTTGCATTTTCGCAATGCAAAACCTGCTCCTGCTTGTTTGGACATGAACTCACCGGGAAGCATCCAACTGAGCATACAAAATGTTCAGTAGGTAATCGACACCCGTAGCTAACAGCTGTATACTGTCCTTCTCTTCCAGATTGTGAAAGCTTACCATAACGTTTAATCTAAATACAGTGAAATTTTAAGACTTGATTTTTTTATGGGGATATATGGGTTAAAAAAAATAAGTACTGGAGTTAATTCATTAACTAAAAATTCTTCAAAGTAGTGGCCCCAGGATGACAGCGATCTAATGACTGAAACAAGTAAGAAAGAAATTAAAAAAAAAAAAAATGAAAATAGATATTATAACAATTAGGTTGTCTGTTTGTTTGCAGTCGCATATATGACATAGTGTTGAAGTAGGAGGTTGTCAAATACCAGATAGAGAGCGGAAGTGTGAGTTAGTTATAATAGGAGTCATAAACTTCCCTTCTAGATTTAACCCATTTGTGCCCAATTTTTTTTTATTTACTTTATTACCAAAACTCTTTTTTTATACAACTTTATCTAAATGTATAAAAAAAAATTTTATTACCGTATTTGAAAGATACTCCAGTCTTGATGACTAATTAAAGGTATCTCAGAAAAATACAGGTGTTGCAGTAATATGGTGGATTAACCTTCTGGTCCTAAAAAAAAAAAGGGTCATGGGTGCTAATGGGTTAAAGCAGTAATATATTGTGTATTACTCTTTTACTTGTTTCACTCATTTTGCTGTGGCCATGCTGGAGCACCGCCTTTAATCGAACAAATCAACACCAGGACTAATGGGACGTAAACATACCAACAGTGGTGGTCAAGCAATGGTGGGGAACAAACACACACACACACATACACATATATATGACGGGCTTCTTTCAGTTTCCGTCAACCAAATCCACTCACAAGGTTTTAGTCGGCCTGAGGCTATAGTAGAAGACACTTGCCCAAGGTGCCACGCAGTGGGACTGAACCTGGAACCATGTGGTTTTGAAGCAAGCTTCTTAACACACAACCGCTACAGCATATTCTCAAAAGTAAGAAAAGAATTTAATATTTAGTGTCATTCAAACAGATGTATTTATTCTCATTAATTAATGAAGCTCGTTAGTTTTGACGACACTGGTATACTAGTTTTATTACAAACGTCAGTCTTATCACATGTGCCATGCTTGTGTAGATTGGAGAAATCTGAGAAAATGGCTTCTTTCTGTTTTTTTTCAACCATTCCTGACTTCAGTTACTATCATCACCACCACCACCATCATCATTTAATGTCTGTTTTCCATGCTGGCATGAGTTGGACACACACATGCATATACACACACATGCATATACACACACACACACACACACACAGATACATATATTAACATATACATATACATACATATATATATATATATATATATATATATATATATATATACATGTGTATGTGTATATATATATATATTTGTGTGTATGTATATGTGTTTGTATGTGTATGTATACATATATACGAATATATACATACATGCATATATATATATATATATATATATATATATATATATATACATATATATATTCTATTGACTTTAGCACTGCTAATTCAGTCTGGACTAACTTGTTTGAAAATGTCATTCTCATGTTGCTACTTTGCCATCATTTTAACTCATCTCATTCTTCTTAAGTTTCATAGCTAGGCTCTCATCATCTCCATTTCATCATTTCTTTCAAAGACTAACCGATTCTTTTGATTCCCAGAATTCAATCCGTTGAGATTTCTTACATTCTCATGTGTATGAATTTAATCTTGGCGTCGATAACAACCACCAGTCACCATTTTTCCTATCAACTTCACTGGTTATCCATCTACTTGGCCTCTAATAACTCTTTCCTTCTTCGACCGATAATACTTCTTATGCATCCGTTTTATTACTTCTCCAATCATTTTTGATATTCAATGAAATTAGGAGATATGTGTATCAACTAACACGGGAGTCTTTACATATTTTACTTGACTTGCTGGAAAAAACAGCCTCTTTATCAAGAGCACGTTTGCTTATGGGCCTCAAATGCGAAAGCTTGCAGATCATTGGCAGAAGGTCATGGAAAATGATGGCGCTTATTTTGAAGAATAGTTGTTGTTGTTTTTGAATAAATTCTTGCATAAAAAATCATTATTTTATCATGGTGCACAAACTTTTTCCTCAACCTAGTATTTTCAATTCTAATTCTGAACCTTCTCCTATAGGTGCAGGTACAAGTGTGTGGTTAAGGTCACTTTTCAACCATGTCGTTTTGGGTTCAATCCCACTGCATGATACCTTGGGCAAGTGTCTTCTATCATAGCCCCAGGCTGACCAATGCCTTGTTAGTGAATCTAGTAGGTTGAAGTTTACATCTTTTTTCCTAAAATTACCTGAAGAAGGGACTCTATGTTCAAAATATTGAAATACAAGATAAAAGGAACAAACTATTGGCTTGTATTATTTCCTGTAAGTCACATGGTGTGTGCGTTGTGTCTCCCCCCCCCCCCCCGCCCTCTGCTTAACAACTGTTGTAGATTTATTTATACTCCTGCAACTTAGCAGTTTATTAAAAGAGACCAATGAAATAAGTACCGGCATCGATTTGCTTGACTAAACTTTTCAAGGCAGCGCCCCAGCATGGCCACAGTGCAATGACTGAAACAAGCAAAAAATTATAAAAGGGAAAAGGAAGCTCTGAATATCTGATTACAAGCTTATAAAACACACCTGTGTTACCTGTGTTCTTACCCCCCCCCCCCTGCTAGGCTAACAGCAGTGAATCATTTGCACCTGTTGTACCGAACGAATGACTATTAAATGACCGTGAAAATACCAGGTAACTGACTCCTCAGTTGGTTATCCTCTTCCTCATCACATCACTCCTTTGCAACTCCTCCAGGATGAGTCACTTTGAGGAGTTTGATAATCATGAAGGCAATAAAACTTTGCCAACAAAGAAATTTTACCTCATCGTCACAAACATGGTACTGATGGGATGCCAGGTCCAACCCTAAAGGTGTGAGAAGGTGAGCCTAAGAGAGAATCCAAGCAGTGAATCAGGAGGGGGGAGTGGAGGACAGGGCGTGTAGTTTCATTAGAGCATGATGGGAAGAGTAAAAGTGGGTTAGAGTTGGGGGTAGTGGGGAATAGATAATGAATCTATAAATTCATTGGGAGTCTGGTGCAGGTTTTGGCCTGGCCGGCTCTTGTGGTACCATCCCACCCATGCTAGCATGGAACACGGATAGTAAAAGATAAGGATGATGATTATAGATTCATCAGTGTAGGTGTGGCTGTGTTGTTAAAAAGTTCATTTTCAAATCACATGCTTCTAGGTTCAATCTCACTGCACAACACCTTTAGAAAGTGTTGTCTATTGTAACCTTGGTTGGCAACGCCAAGCACTTTGGAGAGAAAATTGCTTTGCTGGAATTGTGTGGAAACTTGTCAGTTAAAGTGTATCAGTTCTTAGGAGAGTATGCAGAGTTCATTGTTCTGTTCAGCACTACCACCTGACTCTACCACCTGACTCTACCACCAGGCTCTTTTGGTCCCTTTAGCAGAGTTCATTGTGGTGCGAACATTCAACATAGACTCCAGTCTGAGGATAACTCAAGATTCATAGTTCCTTTCTCCCCCCCCCCCCCACTCCCCACCATTTTCTGAGTCACTACCAAAAAAAATTTTTTTATTTTAAAAAAAAAATAAAAGTAAAAAATAAAGAATAAAAATAAAAAAGTTAGGGTGCTGGCTCTGACTAAGCTATTAAGAAAATGAAAAAAAAAAAAAGGCCCCAAAACTAGTAAAAAATGAATTGTGAATGAGTGCTTATTTTTAGACTTAGCCTTGTAAAGAAAATAAATATGAAATGAATATCTCAAGAATATACATTTTCTTGTTTTGTATATGATGACCTACTAAGTATAATGAAGCATTGTTCTGTTTCTGGCCAGCAAAAGAAGGTGTTACAAGGAGCCATATATTTTCCTTTTTCGTAAGAATGTCTTACATGCTGTAAAATATGACTGAATAAAAACTGAGCCAATGACAGAGCCTTTATTTAATTGCATGACCTGATAGAAATGGGAGATTAATCTCTCCTTTGAACCTCACCCCTATCAGATTTGGCAAAAAAAAAAAAAAAAAAGATGCTTGGGTAATGTTGTCCTAGGGAAAACAAGGCTGGAATGCTTTTGATTTGGGCTGATTTGGGGGCTAGGGTTATACAACAACAGTTCGGTAAAATTAGATTGAACTTCAATATTTTAATCTTATTTGTTAAATTATTATTTTAGATTGTGTGTGTGTGTGTATGTGTGTGTGTGTGTGTGTATCATATCATCATCATCATCATTTGACATCCGTTTTCTATGCTGGCATGGGTTGGATGGTCTGACTGGTAAGGCCAGGGGCCACACCAGGACCCATGGTCTGTTTTGGCTTGGTTTCTACAGCTGCATGCCCTTCCTAATACCAACCACTTTACAGAGTATACTGGGGGCTCTTTATGCAGCACTGGCACCAGTGCCTTTATGTGGCACCAGCATCGGTATCAAGGCGCCAGATAACTCAATCCTTACTTATCTCTTTCATAAGGCTAAGGACCAATATATGTGTGTATATATATATATATATATATATATATATATATACATATATAATTGTTAAAGAGGACAACAAACGTTAAGGCAAGGCAAACATCAAGTCATATACATTATTATTATTGGAAAAAATTAAGTCTTTCCAATGATAATAATCTATATGACTTGAGATGTTTGCCTTGCCTTTACGTTTGTTGTCCTCTTTAACAATTATATATCCGCTGCATTGGAAATCTGTATTGG
>NC_142938.1:8011263-8013763 GCF_046866305.1 Octopus bimaculoides
TTAAAAAATATTGCGAAGAGAAATAAGATATTACTTGTGTACATGCATGTATGTGTGCATGTATGTACGTATGTCTGTGTTTCTAGTTATGTATGTTTGTGTGTGTATCTCTATACATACATACATTTATATATATATGTGAATATCAAGCTTGAGATGAACAAATGAATATGTATACATATATATACGCAATGGAAAAACAAACACAATGAATGAACAAGTGTGTGTGTGTATGTGTGTGCATATATATATATATATATATATAATGGCAGATAGATAGACATAGAAATATAATAATGTTAAAAATTGAAAGGGTAATCTTGTGTAGAGTTGATGTTTAAGTTTGATCTATATAATGTAGCTTTTAGTGTTTAAAGCAGAGAAGAAAATTCACCAATGCCTCAATGATGTGATCAGGGCAGTAAAATACAAAAAGTTAGCTTAAGTAGAACATCCCTGTTACCTATTTTCTCAATTTGGTAAAATGAGACAAGTCTCTAACCCAGAAATTCAATAAAATGCTTGTTGGGTGAACACAAAAAATATAAATTCTGTACTTTTATACTTATATCTATATGCGTATGTAAATGTATATGCGTATGTATATGCGTATGTAAATATCTATATGCGTATGTAACTGTATGAGTATGTGTGTTTGTTGTACTTATATATTTTGACAGTGGTGGTTGTAGTAGTGATTGTCAGGTAGATATAGTGTTGGGTTTACTGCATTTATTGGCAAATAAGACGCACTTTGTTCCCCCCAAAATATCTCAGAAAGTCACCCTGAGTCCTACATGTGATGTTGGGCCTCTTTATAAGCTAATTCTTGTCCCTAACGCCCACTTTTTTTCCTGAATGTATGCTGCTGACAATGGGCTGCATCTAATATACCCGTGTGTCTTTTTATGTCATCAAATATGTTATATATTTTGTAGTATTTAGTTTTATCGTTATTAATATTCCAAGTTCAAATCCTGTTGGGTCTCGAGCTTGGTGTTCCCTGTTTCTCGGGCTGATAAAATAACTATCAAGCATGTATGTATTGGGAGTTGATTTAATTTCTGAGAGGTCTTACATTGGCCTTTTGCCAATGTAAGACCTCTCATTATACTTATTTATTACAGACATGACATAAGCTATACTCATTCATCAGTTGTGCCTCTTTTCTATTCCCACCAATCACATGTGCTTCATTTGTGGGTTTTATTCTTGCATTCTGTTAAGCCTTTTACTGCAGAAATTAAATATGTCCACCTGAAATTTCATTACCCTTAACTGCGGAAAGCAGTTTTATATACCACTCTATTTTTTGTTGAGGAATGTCATGTTTGAAACTACTTTTTGTCGAGATATGTCAAGTTAACTGAGACAACATGACTTGGAGAAAACACCAATTCTACTTTTTGGTAGACACGTAACTTCATTACTGAAATAAGCATGAAATTTAATTTTGTAGTTGAAGGATTAAATCAACTCTGATACTTTACTACTCATACAAACCATTGAGGGAGCCACTAGGTCGTCTTAGTCTTCTAATTAATTTCATTTACTTCTTGGATGTTTTGTAAGAATATTAACCGTTTTACCACAGAAATCAAATATATCCACTCCAAATTTCATTAAACCCTTTAACTGTGAAAAGCAGTTTCATCTATCAATCTATCTTTTGTTGAGGAATGTCATGTTCGGAACTATTTTTTTGTCGAGAAATGTCAAGTTTATTGGGGCAACATGACATGCAGAAAAATACCAGTTCTATTTTCAGTAGATATTCGACATCATTACTGGAATAATCATGAAAATTAATTTAATGCAGAAAGTGTTAAAAAGATCACCACAAACCCTCGTAAAAAGAAACGGGAGGGAAAAAGGGCTACGACTGCAACACTACCATTGTCACTCCTAGTTCTAGCTCTTATTGTAATACTTAGGCTGTATTAATAAATATTTTCTCACTCCTCCTTTTTTTAATCTTTTTACCCAAATACATATAATCTATTCCTTATTCCTCTTTATTATTATATAGTTGCTGAAGCAAGACAAATACTTGTAAAAATTCATTAAAATATAATACGAGGAATATCTACTAATGCATTCGTAAGAAAGGTGAGTTACTGTAGCTAAAGACTAAACCACGCCACACCACTGTACAAATGGATGTTTACCTATCCCTAACTTGCACCGCTTCACTTTTAACTACTTGCTTTTCGTTTTATTGTACTTATAATTTATATTTCACAATTTAATTGTATTGGAAGGATTAGTGTGGAATGAAAAAAGATTTTCTTTTCAAATACCAGTTGAAAGTATGTCTGCTACCTGAAGGAGACTGGTTTTTCAATGTCTTGTGTTTGCCATTTCACATTAATTCACTGCTGATTATCATCAATATTATTATTATTATTATTATCATTACTGCTACTACTGAGGCAGTGAGCTGGCAGAATCATTAGCACACTGGACGAAAAAATGCTTAGTGGTATTTCGTCCGTCACCA
>NC_142938.1:8018763-8041263 GCF_046866305.1 Octopus bimaculoides
CCTTAGCAATGTGTCCCTCTGCCTACTTCTAATACTGGGTTCTTTAAAAGAATTCTCCTAATGTTTCTTTCCCAAAAAATACTAAAGAGCTTGTGTACTGCCATCTTTTTTTCTCCTCCAAGACTAGTAACTAAACATATCCCACACCCCTTCATATACAGTCTAGATAGTTGACTGTTGTTTCTGCTGAACATATGTCTTTAGTTTTTAAACATGCTCTCCTGCAGCTCTTTGACTCAGGAAGTCTTAACTACTGTTGTGGTCCCCTTGTGGTACCCAAACAGTCTACCCTCCACCATTTTCCTTCTCCAACAACACATGTCACCTTTTGTCTTGACAGTAACAACATACATTAAACAAAATACCCTTTCTTTTTTTCTTCTCCACCATTCATTCACAAGCTACCAACTATTTAGCAGTCACATGTCAAACTACATGTCAAACTACATGTCAAACTACATGTCAAACTACAGCTCTGTCACTAATAACTAAATAACACATTTTATCATATGTATGTAAACACACTCTTGCTGTGAAGATTGTTTTGGTTTCGCAACCCAAATTAACAAAAACACACGAATAAAAAGCAAATAGGTTTCTACTGGAAACTGAATTAAGACCACGTTTAATGTAACAAAACTTCTTGGTCAATGAAATATTAGACTTAAAATCAAATTCCATTAGACTCTTCAGGCCTCTCTTCCAAGCTCATTGAATTACATCTTTTCATTTTATTTTATATCATTTACTTGTTTCAGTCATTGGACTATGGCCCTGCTGGAACATTGCCTCAGAGGATTTTCGTCTCAGACAAATTGACCCTAATAATTATTTCTTATTTCAAAGTCAGATACGTATTTTATCAGCTCCTTTTGCTGAACCACTAAGTTACAGGGATGAAAACAAACCGACACCAGTTGTCCGAGTATGGCTGTGTAGTTAAGCTCATTTTGTAACCACATGGCTTTGAGTTCTGTCCCAATGTGTAGCACCCTGAGTAAGTGTCTTCTACTATAGACCTGGGGTGACCAATGCCTTGTGAGGGAATTTGGTACACAGAAACTGTGGAAGTCCATCATGTGTGTGTGTGTGTGTGTGTGTGTGTGTTTGATTTCCTATATGAAGAATTTGGAATAACATATTCTCTCCTGTTCCCCTCTCTTGAAAACATCCACTGAATGGAATCTATAGAAATTTTGCACTCTTTCTCTTGGAATTCCATCTATGGAAATTTCATGGCAAGATTCCAGGAATCTTGTCTTCCAAACTTTTAAATATATTATAATATACACAATGGGGAAGTTTATAGGAAGTGAATATTTTTGAATAACTTAATTTTGTCCATTACAGTTTGTGTTCATTATATTACACACACACACACACACACACACACACACTCATACATAGACATGCTTCTCATAGTTTGTTGGCAGAGAAACATATTTGAAGTTGCATAGAGAATTTCAAGTACCATGAACAGAAAATGCACTTTTTTAATGCTATATTTGTGTTTTTTGATGATTTAATCTTAGAAACACAATAAAAAAAGAAAATATAGAAATGTAAATATATTGAACTTAGAATGATATATGCACACTAACATAATACACACACACATAGACATACACACACACACACACTAAGAGTAACAATATCAAAATGTAAATGGAAATATCTCATGCAGTAAGTTTGAAGATTTTTCATTTATTTTCTATCCCACATTGAAAGAAATGTGTGTGTGTGTGTGTGTGTGTGTGTGTATGTGTGTGTGTGTATGGGCTTGACCTACCTTATTTTATCTATCTCTATCCATCTACCCTCCCCTTCCCTATAGTAATATTGCATTATTACAATACTGATATTTTTACATTCATATATATATATATATGTATATATATATATATATATATATATATATATATGTGTGTGTGTATGTGTGTGTGTGTGTGTGTGTGTGTGTGCTTGTATAATGTGTGTATCAGTCTTGTTACCTCAATTGCGTAATACTTTTCTTTTATTTTACTTCGCATGAACAGACAATCAATACTATATTTATGCAGCTAACATTTGATATAATTTTATTAAGTTTGCATCACTTTGTTATTTGAATAAAATATTAATATGACACACAAACATACAGGATATTCTATACCCTGTTCTTTAGATTATTAATAGATTTTTCTTTCCTTTTCTTTTCTTCAAATATTTCTTTTAACACAACACATATGTGTAGTATTTTCATAAGTAGTGACAAATGATTACAGTTTGACGATAACAAGACATAAGAATCTATGACTCTAACTTCATCTTGTTACACTATTTTGACTATAGTAAACTACAGCATTGCTTTAAGGCAATGACGTCTGATACAGTCTGGTCATGATATTTATATTCATATTATATCTATAACATGGAATATTTATTATCCTAAACAGTGTGTTTTATTATGTATTTTGTTAAAGGTGTGAGAGCTATCAGCCTTAATAATTGATGAAATTTAGAAATAATTTTATTGTTTGTCTTTTTCATATTAAATATTCAAAATCAATATTTATAGCTATTTCGAAGGACATGCAGACAATTACAGAGTAGACTGTTATGTGTAAAGGAATTTATTAGTTTCAATGGTCAACATATTGGATATTTTTATAGTGTGTCTTCTTATTGTTATGTATTGGTTTTCTTTTTATTTATTAATATGATCGGTTGTTATCCTTATGTTGTTACATATTTTTGGTCAAATTAAATTCACTTTATTGATTTTATTGCAGTTGCATTTTATTTTAATAATCGATAACGCAATTAATATGAATTCTGTTTCATGTCCATAATGAGATTCAACACTGACATCGACAGATACCCTGTCAATGTCATGGCTTTAAACCTTTTTGTTATCAGAAACATTTTAAATAATTGCATTAATTGTCCTAGTTCTTTTTTTCTGGGGTTTTTTTTTTTTTTATGTTTGCCAACATTTGTAATCCATTGACAAGAACAGGAAAAAAAAAATTTCTACTGTCTCATGTTTTAAGTGGAAACATACATGCATGTTCATAGGTGTTTGCACTCATCCGTAACATACATGAACATTTATACACAGCCATCCTTTACTTAAACACACGTTCTCATCTTTCACACTTAATCATTCATTCAATATCATCATGTATACACACATACTTGAGTTTCTATGTATGTGTTTGTTTGTATGTATACATACATGTGTGTGCGTGTGTGTAATGATGATGCATGGCATAGTGGTTAGGGTGTTGCACTCGTGATTGCAAGATTGTGGTTTCAATTCCTAGACCGTGTAGTGTGCTGTGTTTCATTTCAGGTTGCTCTGCAATCACTTCAACATCTGATGTGTGGTACACCATGCACCTATTCAGGCAGCGTAGATTTGATGGAAGGAGTCAACTAATGTACAGCATATACATTTGATCACAATAAACAAATCATTTGTGCAGGTCACTTGGCAAAAGCTGAACACTCATACATTGTCTTCAAAAGGAGAGTCCATCATATATATATTATATGTATATATATATAATTATGTATGTGTGTGTGTGTGTGTGTGTACACACACCAGGATTCTGTACAGTTTCAATCTATCAATTCCAGTCATATGGCATTAGTTAGTCCAGAGTTATAGCAGGAAACACTTGCCCAATGTGCTGCACAGTGAAACGGAACCTGAAGCCATATGGTTGCAAAAACAAACTTCTTAAACGCACAACCAACCCTGCACTAACATATATATATATATATATATATATATATATATATATATATATTAAATTAGGATAAAATCTTTAAAAGAATTTTTCAAGTATTAAGTGTGAAAACCTCATAAGGGAAAAATTTGTAATTATTCTCTTTAAATATATTTATTTATACTAAGGGCAGTACTACATGTAAATGCCTCACACTTTTAGGGACTCTTAAAGTCAAAACTACCATAATAAATACAATGTATTTATTATGTATTTATTATCGTAGTTTTGACTTTAAGAGTCCCTGATAGTATGAGGCATTTATGTGTAGTAATGCCCTTAATTTAAATAAATAAACACACACACACACACACACACACAACTTTAATGAAACTTAGATATGCTTTGGCCAAAATTGGCTTAATACACGTCTAAATTAATAGCATCATCAAATAGAATCTGTTAAGCCAATTTTAAGTCAGGTTTTGTGGTATTCATAGACATTAATAGTTTCAGTCTTACACATGCATACACAGTTATGAGATTAGATAACACACATAAAGTTAATGCCAGTCAATGCCAGTCAAATTACTAGCAAAATGGTCCTCATTGATTGTTTCACTTTTCGTCCATTTGTTCTTCTAATATTGTGATATCTTAAATTCCTTGTAGATCTGACAGTCACTAGAATGTGACTTGATTGTTTTCAAAGGAATATTTACAGAAATGATGACAAAATGAGAGATTGACATAACACAAACTTTTCAAAATATACTTTATTGAAAATGAATTTCAATGAATGAAAATCAAATTTGTATTAAAATGATTGGGAAGTGTATTAGACACATTTTAAACTTCAATGATAAAGATCTTATATTTCGCTTTTATTTCAAAATTTATTGAAGACGCTCTAAACTTCAAAAAAAAAAAAAAAAAAAAAAAAATTATTTAATTAAAAAAACAGTTATAGGGCAAACATCTTCTGCCAGTTGGCAACATTTGTTAAAATTCATAAAGATCTGGAGTTACAATTTTAATTATTCATTTATTTTGAAGGAGTATTTATGCTGCCAATTGACCTCATAAAAATAGCAACCAAATATGCCTCAAATAACACCTTATCATCTAAAAACGATGTAATGGTATGTTAGATAGTGTTGTCTGAGACATACTATGTCTGAATAAAGGTTAGCATAACTGGAATATTTTTGATCTTTGAGGTCTGCTAGATCAAAGTTTAACAGCAACATTTAGCAACAAGTTTCATTTATGTATGAATTCCATAAAGAAAGCTCATTTTTATTAGTTTGATTTATTTAGCATCAATTTTTTTCTCTGTCACATTATGAGTTGGTTTGTTTTCCTTCTACAGATTTACACGATAGCAAGTATGTTATTGAAAAGCATGCATTTACAACTTAGATGTCTTTCATAATATTAACTATTTAGTTTTGCAGCAGTAATAATGCTTATTTTATCTGTGCAGCATTTATAAAATCTTGTGATATTTGAGTGTTGAATGGGAAAGCTCTGCAAAAGGCTAAAGAAAAGAGAATTAACATTATACATCCTACAAATGTGCCATGTTTTGCTTCAAAAGACTAAATAGAAATGAGATGAGGATAGAACTTGGCATTAAAAAGTTCAATCAATATTTGAAGGATAGATGTCTGTACATGTTTGTACACACATGTATAATGCATGCAAATGGACAACATCTACATGAAAGTGTCATGTGTCGATGGTGGAAGATTTATTTCCATAGCAAAAGTAAGAAGATTTGAGGGGAGAAAATGAGATGTTAGATTTGAGGAAAATGAGCTGCACAAAAAACAGAAGACGCAAGATCAAGCAGTGTGGTATATATCATACCGCAGGCCCCCATCAAGACATTAATGAAAAAATGTTTCAATTAATCTGAAGTTTAAAAACAATCGATAATTCATTATTTTCCACAGTTTTCTTACATAGGCTGTGAAAGGAAAACTATGGTGAAGCCATCTTGTTACTAATGTTTCTTCTACTTTATTCTTTCATTTGTTTCTGTCATTTGACTGCAGCCATGCTGGAGCACCGCCTTTAGTCGAGCAAATTGGCCCCAGGACTTATTCTTATTCTATCGGTCTCTCTTGCTGAACCATTAAGTAATGGGGGCGTAAACACACCAGCATCAGTTGTCAAGTGACGTTGCAGTGGGGTGGGGACAAAGACAGACCCACAAACACACACACACACACACACACACACAACAGGCTTCTTTCAGTTTCCGTCTACCAAATCCACTCACAAGACTTTGGTCGGCCTGAGGCTATAGCAGAAGACACTCGCCCAAAGTGCCACACAATGGGACTGAACCCAGAACCATGTGGCTGGTAAGCAGGCTCCTTACCACACAGCCACTCCTGTGCATATAAGCCACTTCTTGTATATTTTTTATAAATAATTTTATAGTCTACCGGCTTCTATTATATAAAGCCAGTTAGGATATATATTTTTGTTGGGGGGTGAAAAAGAAAAAAAATTTGAAGAAATCTTGTTAATTCACTTGAGTTAAGTCTTAATGGTTCATGAAAAAAGTCTTGATAGAAGTGGAAGTTTGTTTCAAACCTATTAATAGTAAAATGTCTCTGGTGTATCTGGTTAAATAATATTACTTTGACATAAATAAGTTTGACATATGGATAACCATTACATTTTGTACTTATGAATATTTCATTACTAATTTAGTTTATATATAGCTTTCACCAAAGATCTTAGTAATTACATTTACTTCTTTCTTTCACCTCAGCTCAAATAGATTCAGTACTGCTGTTGGCGAGCACCAGACTAGATGTTTCACAACTATTTCATTCTGATTTCAATAATTCACTAGTTCTGATCTGATTTTGACTTCCATTTCTCCCTCCTTCCCCTCCCCTCCCCCTCTCTCCTCTCTCTTCTCTCTCCTTTTTTTTCTCTTTCCTTTTTTTCTCTCTCCTTTTTTTCTCTCTCCTTTTTTTTCTCTCTCCTTTTTTTCTCTCTCCTTTTTTTTCTCTCTCCCTTTTTTTCTCTCTCCCTCCTCTCTCTTCTCTCTCCTTTTTCTCTCTCCCTCCTCTCTCTTCTTACTCTCCTCTTTCTCCTCCCTCCCTCCCTCTCTCTCTAGTATCGATAGTGTTGATAATGTAATATATCAGACTTTATTTGATTGAATATAACCCCCCCTCTTGCCCGCCAGATATAAAATTGATCTTTTGCCTGGTCCAGGGAGGGGAGAAAAAAGAAAGATCGTTATTTCTCTGGTTCTTTTAATTCCAATTTTTATGGCGTAAAAACATTTAAACTAGAATTGATGTCGGAATTTTACTTGACTGACTGTCTGAAGCTATTACATTACCTAAAATAATATTTTTACTTTATGTAATTGTCTCTTTGTTGTTATTGTTGTTCTTGTAGTTGTTGTTTTCTTCCTTTCATTAGGAAAAAAAAAAAAAAGGAGGTTTGAGACATAGGTTGAAAACTCAGACTATTGATTTTGGAAGAGATCTTGAAGGAAGGAGTCCTGTCCAACTCAGCTACCATGTTGTTATTAATAAAGAAAGGAGATAAAATTTGTTTCTCTTTCATAGAAGTAACATCTTAGTTTTATATTATATTAATTTATTTTCTGTTAACGATATAATCAATATTTTGTAACTGAAGGGTATAATCATAGAATCATCTGCAATACATCATATATCTGGTCTATCTTCATCATCATCATTTAATGTCCGTCTTCCATGCTGGTATGGGTTGGATGATTTGATAGGAGCTGGCAAGCCAGAGAACTGTACCAAGATCTACTGTCTGTTTTGGCATGGTTTTTATAGTTGGTGTCCTTGCTAATGTGGAGGTGCAATGGCCCAGTGGTTAGGGCAGCGGACTCGCGGTCATAGGATCGTGGTTTCGATTCCCAGACCGGGCGTTGTGAGTATTTATTGAGCGAAAACACCTAAAAGCTCCACGAGGCTCCAGCAGGGGATGGTGATGAACCCTGCTGTACTCTTTCACCACAACTTTCTCTCACTCTTACTTCCTGTTTCTGTTGTGCCTGTAATTCAAAGGGTCAGCCTTGTCACACTGTGTCACGCTGAATATCCCCAAGAACTACGTTAAAGGTACACGTGTCTGTGGAGTGCTCAGCCACTTGCATGTTAATTTCACGTGCAGGCTGTTCCGTTGATCGAATCAACTGGAACCCTCGACGTCATAAGCAACGGAGTGCCAACAACCTTGCTAATGCCAGCCACTTTATGGAGTAAGTTAGATGATTTTTATGTGGTACCAACACTGATGTGGTCAATTTGGTATAATTATTTACAGCTGGATGCCCTTCCTAATGCCAACCATTTTACAGAATGGGCTGAGTGCTTCTTATGTGGCGTCAGCACCGGCAAAGTCAGTTTGGCATATTTTTTATGGTTGAGTGCCCTTCCTACCACCAACCACTTTACTGCATGGACTGGTACTATTCACATCAAGGTGGAAAAAAAAAAAAGCCAAACTAAATGTTGACTCCTCCAGATTTCAAACTCAGGACAGAGAGGTAATTAAACAAAATACAGTAAATGCATTCATTCTGACATTTTCTACAAACTTAGCCTTTCTTCCTTCTCTCAATAACGTATCATTTTGTCCTTAAAACTTGATAATACTAAAAGAGCTTTAAAGGTTCCTTTGAAACCAAAATGAGATACATACCAGTCTATATTTATAATGTTTAATAGTTTTAACATACCGGTACTCTCTTTCTCTTCCTCCCTCCTCCTCCTCCTCCTCCTCCTCCTCCTCCTCCCCTCTCTCTCTCTCTCTCTCTCGCCTTGAACCAAATTTGTAAGTCAGTCGTATGGCTTCTTTATTTTCTTGTAAAATAAAGTTTATAATTCTTGAGCAAAGAAAAATAGCTTATCTCTTACTCTCATGGATATAACATATCACATTCTGAACATTTTATTTTCTTTTATTTTTTTGTTTTAACTTAGTGTTACTAAATTTGGTAAAAATACACACAAGGTCATCATATGTTCAATGACAGCGATAGCAGAGTATGTGATGGTAGAATATGTTGCTCAAGTTTACTGCAAAAGTATTTATGCTTTTATAATCCAACAATCTTTCATTTTTATACTTCATATTCATTCTCGGTTGTTTATTTGTTACAGAGGCAGCAAAAAGGTTAAACTTGTTATGCCTTTTCTGTTTTTTATTTATCACATTTCTTATGAACAGTAGCTTTGTTGGATACAGATTCTCAGTTACCCAATTAATGCTTCATTGTATTTACAATAAAGAAATTGACGAGGGATTGTCTGTACAAATTGGGCAGAACAAATATCACTAGGAGTTTGTCCAAAAGCACTAGTTTCTTGGTTTTTGTCGCTGGTGTCGACATCTTTCACTGATTTACATTGCTGAAAGATATGTTGCATGTGTGTGCATGTTTATATATATATATATATATATATATATATATATATATATATATATATATTTCTAATATATCTGTAATATAACATGTGGCAATTATTCAGTTGTAATAAAACTCTGAGTTTCGGATGTTGGGGTGGAAATCTGTTCCAGCATCTTGTCAGTTATTAAGACAATTTTTTTCATAGCATTTTTTGATTGTCGTACTAACTGATGAGACGCCGGAGCAGATTTTCGCCCCGACATCCGAAACTCAGAGTTTTATTATGGCAACCAAATAGTTGTCACGTATTATATTACAGATAAATTCCTCTATTTACATAATATCGAGGTCTCATTCATACTTTTGTTGTTATATCATTACTATTAATATATATGTGTGTGTGTGTGTGTGTATTATAAGGTGTCAAAATTGTGATGATCTTTTGTCACTTACTGATGAGAAGTCGATCCTGTCCACATCCATTATGTGTGCTTTCCTGTTTCCCACGTGTTCTTTTGTTGTTCCCATCGGCTGCATCTTATTATTATAGCTATTCAACTGATACACAATTGTTGAAAGATATGTGTGTATAACAGCTGTACCTATTGTAAGGTTCAGACTAATCATGTTTTATCTATGACCCACAAATTAAATTTGCAGTAGCCAGATACCTTTCCTGTTGCCAGTGTTCGCTTGTTTCCAAGCAAGGTTCGTTTTTTTTCCCCAGAAACTGGAAATGAACAATCTCACTTGTATAATGATGTTTATTTATAAACATCATTTGATGTTCAAACAAGGGCCCTCGAAACTGGCTCTCTATTGGTTACAACAATGGGAGTCCCAGTTAACCCAATCAACAAAATAGCCTGCTCTTGAAATTGAAGTGCAAGTGGTTGAATGCTCCACAGATGAGCTGGCCTTTTGAAATACAGATACTACTCATTTTTGCTGGCTGAGTGGACTGGAGCAACACGAAGTGTTTTCCTCAAGGACACAATGCACCATTGTTTATCAAACTCTTGGCCTTACAATCATCATCATCATCATCATCATCGTTTAACGTCCGCTTTCCATGCTAGCATGGGTTGGACGATTTGACTGAGGACTGGTGAAACCGGATGGCAACACCAGGCTCCAGTCTGATTTGGCAGAGTTTCTACAGCTGGATGCCCTTCCTAACGCCAACCACTCAGAGAGTGTAGTGGGTGCTTTTACGTGTCACCCGCACGAAAACGGCCACGCTCGAAATGGTGTCTTTTATGTGCCACCCGCACAAGCCAGTCCAGGGGCACTGGCAACGATCTCGCTCGAAAATCCTACAGGAGCCAGTCAGGCGGTACTGGCAACGGCCACGCTCAAAATGGTGCATCTCATGTGCCACCCGCACAAGAACCAGTCCAGGGGCACTGGCAACGATCTTACTTGGCTTGCCGGGTCTTCTCACGCACAGCCCATTTCCAAAGGTCTCGGTCCGTAGTCATCGCCTCGGTGAGGCCCAATGTACGAAGGTCTTGCCTCACCACCTCAGCCCAGGTCTTCCTGGGCCTACCTCTTCCACGGGTTCCCTCAACTGTTAGGGTGTGGCACTTTTTCACGCAGCTATCCTCCTCCATTCTCACCACATGTCCATACCAGCGCAATCGTCTCTCTTGCACGCCACAACTGATGCTTCTAATGTTCAGCTTTTCTCTCAAGATACTTACACTCTGACGGGTATTCACATTGACATTACACATCCAACGGAGCATACTGGCTTCATTCCTTGCGAGCTTACGTATGTCCTCAGCAGTTACAGCCCATGTTTCACTGCCATGTAGCATGGTTGTTCGTACGCATGCGTCATACAGTCTGCCTTTTACTCTGAGTGAGAGTCCCTTTGTCGCCAGCAGGGGTAAGAGCTCTCTAAACTTTGCCCAGGCTATTCTTATTCTAGCAGCTACACTTTCAGCGCACCCACCCCCACTACTAACTTGGTCGCCCAGATAGCGGAAGCTATCGACTACCTCTAGTTTTTCACCCTGGAATGAGATAGAAGTTGTTTCCTGTTTGTTTGCAGTCTTTATTGCACCTGAACATCTGCCACAAACAAAAACTAACTTGCTAGTTAACCTGCCTTTGATGTTGCTGCACCTCTTATGTGTCCATAGCTTGCACCGGGTACATCTTATAGAGTTACTACCTACTCCTTTTCTACATACTGAGCAGGGCCATCTACCTGAAGGGGTTTGTGTTTTATCTACCTTCCTACTTATTAGGATTTTGGTTTTAGCTAGGTTGACTCTAAGGCCCTTCAATTCTAGACCTTGCTTCCACACCTGAAACTTCTCCTCTAGTTCTGATAGTGACTCCGCAATTAGGGCAAGGTCATCAGCATAGAGGAGCTCCCAGGGGCAACCTGTCTTGAACTCCTCTGTGATTGCCTGGAGGACTATGGTAAATAATAGGGGGCTGAGGACGGAACCTTGGTGGACCCCTACATCTACCCGGAATTCATTGCTGTACTCATTTCCAACCCTCACCTTACTGGCCGCATCTCTGTACATGGCTCGCACAGCTCTCACTAGCCATTCTTCTATCCCAAGTTTCCTCATTGACCACCAGATAAGGGATCGGGGGACCCTGTCAAAGGCTTTCTCCATGTCAACGAAAGCCAGGTACAGAGGTTTATCCTTGGCTAGGTATTTCTCTTGCAACTGTCTCACTAGAAATAAGGCATCAGTAGTGCTTTTACCTGGCACGAACCCAAACTGCATCTCATCTAAATTGATTCGCTCCCTAATTAGTTGGGCTATGACCCTCTCTGTAACTTTCATAACCTGATCTAACAGCTTGATGCCTCTGTAATTATTTGTATCTAAAGCGTCCCCTTTACCTTTGTAGCAGTTGACTATGATGCTGCTACACCAGTCATAGGGTATGACTCCTTCGTGTATCACCTGGTTCGTAATACGGGTGACTAGGCTATAGCCAACACTGCCAGATATTTTGAGCATCTCTGCAGTGATTCCTGATGGGCCGGGGGCTTTCCCGGTCTTCATACTCTTAATTGCTTTATCTACCCTGGTACTATCAACTCGGATAGCTGGTCCCTCTATTGGGTCGACATAAGGCAGGCTCTCTTTCTCCCATTCATTCTCTTTATTAAGCAATCTATCGTAGTGGCATCTCCAGACCTCTTTCTTTGCATCCTCATTTAATGCAAGCGTACCATCATCCATGCGAACACATTTCTCTCCTACAACATCACTATTCTCTCTCCTACACTGTCTTGCAACCCGAAATACCTCGAGTCTTTGGTCCTCACGGCGCAGAACATTGGCAAATCTTTCCTTATCTGCTTCCCCTCTGGCTAAATAAACCTGTCGCCTAGCCTCCCTTCTGGCACATTGGTACAATTCCCTGCTACCACCGTTCTTCCAGTCCTTCCAAGCTTGTTTCTTTTGTCTAATAGCCCTGTCTACCTCCTTGTTCCACCACCACGTTACTCTGGGTTGGGAGGGGACCTTACACCACCCACAAATCTGGTCGGTGGCTTTCAACAGGTTGTCCCGCAGAAATCTCCAATTGTCTTCCACGTTGTATGATGCTATATCCCCTTCTATTTCGTTAAATGCTTCAAGTAACTTGTCTCTAAGTCTCTGTCCGTTTGCAGGGTCTTTAAGCTTCCACACCCTTCTTCTCCAAGCCTGTCTAATTCTGGGCACCCATTTTGCCTTGATCCCAAAGTCGCTAACTACTAATCTATGTTGTGGGGTACATTCTTCGCCAGGGTAGTTTTTGGCATTTATAAGCCGCCCTCTTTCCCTATTTCTGGCGAGGATGTAGTCGATTTGGCTAGAGTGTCTGCCGGAGCGGTAGGTGACTAGGTGACTGGCAGGTTTCCTGAAGTTGGTATTGCAGACCATAAGATTGGTTGCATCACAGAACTCCAGCAGTCTGGTTCCCTCCTCGTTGCGGGAACCGAAGCCATAGCCTCCATGTATGCCATGGAAGCCCCCAGCACGACGTCCGACATGACCGTTGAAGTCTCCAGCCACAAAGAGAAGGTCCCTGTCACTCGTCGACGAGGTGAGCTGAATATCTCTAACCACTAAACCGCATACCTTCAGGTAAACTCACACACACACACACACACACACACACACACACACACACACACACACACACACACACACACACGCATTATTTCCAAGCAAGGTAATATTTCCTTGTGACACGTTTCCACATGTGATATCAAGACAAAAAAACACAAATACACACCCACCACATTCATACAAACACATGAATATATATATATATATATATATATATATATATATATATATATATATATATATAGTGGCTGTGTGGTAAGTAGCTTGCTTACCAACCACATGGTTCCGGGTTCAGTCCCACTGCGTGTCACCTTGCGCAAGTGTCTTCTTCTATAGCCTCGGACTGACCAAAGCCTTGTGAGTGGATTTGGTAGACGGAAACTGAAAGAAGCCCCTCGTATATATGTATATATATATATATATATATATATATATATGTGTGTGTTTGTGTCTGTGTTTGTCCCCCCTAGCATTGCTTGACAACCGATGCTGGTGTGTTTACGTTCCTGTAACTTAGCGGTTCGGTAAAAGAGACCGATAGAATAAGTACTAGGCTTACAAAGAATAAGTCCCAGAGTCGATTTGCTCGACTAAAGGCGGTGCTCCAGCATGGCCGCAGTCAAATGACTGAAACAAGTAAAGAGTATATATATATATATATATATATATATATATATATATTCTTTTATTCTTTTACTTGTTTCAGTCATTTGACTGCGGCCATGCTGGGGCACAGCCTTAAAGGGTGTTAGTCAAAGAAATTGCGCCAGCAGTTAGCTTCACCTGTGTTCCTTCAGTTCTTGTTTACCAAATCTATTGACAGGCTGTGACCATCCCTGGGGAAAACAATCTAGTCGGTAACCAAACTTCTTAAATGATACTGTCTTGTCTGCACTCAGCATATCAAATAATATCGATATTATTATTTCTTCCCACCCCCACCATCCTCCTCGTCATCAGCAACAGCAGCAGCATTATCGTTATTATTATTATTATTATTCTGCTTGTTCTGTAAACATCCTTTCCCTCCAGAGCAGCCATGACAACCATTACTAATCTCATATTCTCTGTTTCTTGAGCATCTTATCAAAAAAAATTGTGATTTTGTTTTACAAAACAGAAGCAAGGAAACGGTTTCCTTGCAATTCATGGAATGAATTCTTATACAGCACAGTTTCCTGGAAACTAGAAGAGCGAGATGATTGCAGTGTTTGTCACCAGCAAAAGCTGCTTTAGGCTTAATGTTAATTTATATTCTTCTATCTATTACTATAAGCTTCTTCACTGACTTCATGTACTCGTACATGTATAACTCTCTGATTCCATTTGCATATACATTGATCTCCCCCCCCCCTCTCTCTCTCTCTCGCTCTCTTGTTTCTCTGTTGGTTACGACAATGAGTGTCCCAGTTGATCCGATCAATGGAACAGTCTGCTTGTGAAATTAACATCCAAGTGGCTGAGTACTCCACAGGCACGTGTACCCTTACTGCAGTTCTCAGGATAATTCAACATGGCACAGAATGTGACAAAGCTGGCCCTTTGAAATACATGTACTAATTCAGAACTGTTCTATATTTAAGAGATGAGGAATTATCTACATTATTTACATTATTTACATTCGATACATATTTGTCCTCATCTTGTTTGTTGTTAACACAATGTTTTGGCTGATATACCCTCCAGCCTTCATCAGGTTAATAATAATAATAATAATAATAATAATAATAATAACATCGAAAAATACCTTAGGAATGAGAACCCAGGTTCGAAATTTCCCCAAGACACCTGAAGAAGGCTGGAGGGTATATCGGCCGAAATGTTGTGTTAACAACAAAGATGAGGACAAATATCCATCAAATGTAAATAATGTAATTCAGAACTGTCAGCTGAGTGAACTGGAGCAATGTGAAATAAAGTGTCTTGCTCAAGGACATAATGCATTACCGGGAATTGAACTCACAGTCTTACAATTGCAAGCTGAATACTCTAACCACTAAGTCAGGCCCCTTCTCTTTGATGTACATGTTGTCTAATAGCAGGGCCTGCTAGAAATAGTAGCTAAAGTGCTAAATAAGAATTTGTAAGACATTGATTTAATTCCAAAATATGTGTTTTTGAGCAATACGTAATCCTGCTAGAAAGATAACGACAAAATACAAGAAATATAGTTGCAAGCATAACTGTGTGGTTACAAAGTTTGGTTTGTTACTGCTTGATTTTAGGTTCAGTCCCACTGTGTGGCACCTCTGGTGAGTGCCTTCTTCTTTAGCCCCAAGTTGGCCAATACACACACATAGATATATGTGACTACAAACATATACATAAACCAACCAGTGTTGGTTTATTTACAACCTTGTAACTTAGCAATTTGGCATAAAGAGAACGATAGAATAAATACGTGGCTTAAATAATGTTGGGGGTTGATATGATTAACTAAACTCTCCGAGGAGTGCTCCAGCGTGGTTGCAGTCCTACAACTGAAACAAGAGTAAATGCAAAAAAAATTAATCCATATCTAATGAGGTATTTTGCAGTTATTTGAAACAAAATGAGAGTTAGGTCTGGTTGAGTTCATATAAGACACTCTCTGACTGGTTCAGTCCACTTAATTAAATTATAGGTTGTTGCTTAATCTCATGTCAGCCTTGGTTAAGTAAACCTATGATGTAAAGCCTTCCATCTGTGACCATCCTGTTTTTATCCCAGACACAATACCTCCTAGATCTCATTGTCCAACATGGCTTTCCTGTCAAAGATTGTCATGTGAGAGAAACTTTGGCTACTATTTCTAGCAAGACATACCATCAAGTGGATCATTTAGCTCATTTATTAGAGGTACTCCAAGTAAGTAGCGGGAACATTACATATAATTGATAAGAGTTTTAGTAATATGAATTGTCTCATTAGTTTTACATGGTCACAGCAACCTCATGAGTCATAGGAAACTGGTTTAGGAAAAAGAAATGTAAATTGTTTTTTAGTGTAATTTATATCAAATATTTTTTTTTTTTTTGCATACATTTAAGGAGTGGGAGGGGAGGATTAAAAAAAAAAAAAGAAAATAGGTAGATCAGAATGTGAAATGTCAGTTCATATCTTAGTATCTTACCTTTTATTTAAAGTTTTTTTGTGTAATGCACAATTAGGTACTTGTTGTGTCCTTCTCTTTTGCCGAACTGTTAAGTCATGAGATGTAAACAAACTAACACTGGATGTCAGGTATGTGTGTACTGGGGCAAACACCAACACAAACACATGCACACACACATTTCGTGAGCTTCTGCACAGTTTCCATCCAAATTCACTCAGAAAGCATCGACCAGCCTAGGACTTGCCATGCGATGGAACTGAACCCAATGCTATGTGGTTACAAAGCGAGCTTCTTAACCACTCAGCCATACCTGTATCTATAATGGTCTTCTTTTCTATATGGCATACATCAAAGGAAACACAACCCCCAAAATGTCATCACACACACCTACAGTGTGTGACTGTTATTCGTGCAATGGCTAATATACTTTTATTATTTTAAAATCTCGTCAAAAGCCAGTTTTCCACAAAATGGTTTATACATTTGTCAGCTAAGTAATTTCGTTTTTGGATTTGGTTTGCAAGATTCTTTATGTGAGTTTGTGTGTTGAAGCATATTCTGTTGTGTCTGGAGAGAGTCATTCTCTTTTAGTGCCCTTATAATTTAACACACTCACCGGTAATATTTCCACTCATTTACTTATTTATTTTTCTGAAATTTTCATTGAGTCTTCGAACCTTTCCAATGGTTGTTGACTCTGTCCCAACAAAGTCAACAACTATTGAAAAGGTTGCAAGATGCAATGAAAATTTCAGAAAGATTGGAAATTTTACCGGTGAGTGTGTTAAATTATAAGGCACTAAAAGAGAATGATTCTCCCCAGACACAACAGCTAAATAATGTTTTATAAGTAAGAGACATTTGAACATGTTTGTACTTGGACTAGACCTAAATCAATAAACTAGTTGCTGACAGTCCCAAGGAATAAGTTTGCCTGGTGAACACAATACATTAAGACACTATTGATATAAAGAGTAACAAACAACACATACCTTGAGTTTTATTTAATATCACTGTAAAACTTAGCTCTCCTGGTAAGTGGCTTTTTGATACTTTAAACACAATATATTTGTTTGTTGTATGCCACATTTTCCGGCTTATAATTCATTGTAGTATATAACGTAAACATGTTGTGTAAACATGCAGACATTGTAAACTATATTTCCAAATCCTGCTGCATTTCACACAGAATTTTTGTGTCTCCAAAGTCATCTTGGCATATGAGTTGACCTACTTCTTTTGGCTGTAAAATTTTGGTCGGAAAAACTCGACTTGTATGCTAGAAAATACAGCAGTTGTGTATCTATATGTGTATACATGTATATTTAAATGTGTGTGTGTATGTTCTTTAATGGTGATGTATTCAATTGATAGCTATTGGAATTTTTTTCTTATGATTGATTCAGTCGTCTTAATATTAGTGAATACTAGAGATAAGAATGAGTGATTGGAGAAAATAATCACTTTATCTGAAGTAAAAATGAAAGAACACTTCTGCATTTGACAGCAGCTTGTAAAATAATATGTTTCTCATTAACATAATTCATGACAGTCATTAACATAATACATGATGGGCATTAACATAATATATGATATCAGTTGTTAAAGCATCAGAGAGAATACCTTGTGGTATTTGATCCAGTTCCCATGTATTCTGCATTCAAATCCTGTCAAAGCTTACATTGCTTTTGAGTTTGGTCCCTTTGGGTTAGTGTCTTCTCCTATAGCCCTGGGCCAACTGAAGCCTGGTGAATGAATTTGGTAGATGGAAACTGTGTGGAAGCTCATTGTCTATATATATATATGTGTGTGTGTGTGTTTGTGTTTGTCCTCCACTGCCACTTGACAGTTATTGTTGGTTTGTTTATGTTTCCCTGGAACTATAGCAGTTCTGCAAAAAAAGACTAATAGAAAAATATATATCAGGTTTAAAGAAATAAGTACTGGTTTCGATTTGTGCAGCTAAATCATTCAAGGTACTGCCCCAACATGGCCACAGCCCAATGACTGAAACAAGTAAAAGATAAAAGATAAGGAATGGTTTTAATCAGGTAAATTTTATGTGTAAAAGCAATTTCAAAGGTGTTGTTATCACCTGAGTAAAAAGTTATTTCCCTTGAATTGCATAAACATTAACAGCTCAATTTTCCTTTTCTTTTTTTTAAAAAATCTTTTACTTGTTTCAGTCATTGGACTGTGACCATGCTGGAGCACTGCCTTGGAGGGTTTAATTACACAAAGAGATAAAAGTACTTAGTAGTTTTTTTTTTTTTATATATCGAAGTCTGGTACTTAGTCTATTGGTCTCTTTTGCCAAAATATTAAATCACAGGGTCGTAAACAAACCAACAACAGTTATCAACCTGTAGCAGACACACACACACACATAGTGTGTTTAAACCTAGCACATCCTTAAGAGATGTCTCCAGACAAATACCATAATTAATTTGTATTTGTCTTTTGCGATATATTTCTGTACGGTATGATACCCAGGTGGTTTCTGCATTATTATTCACACTGTTTTTGCTTAATTTTTTTTCTTTTCGTGGGGCAAGGTCCATATTTATTTTTGAGGATGTCAATTAATCCATGCCAGGGCCACGGATTGGCTCCTGTGCTGGTGACACCTGAAAAGCACCATTCAAGCGTGATTGTTGCCAGCATTGCCTTATCGGCACATGTGTGAGTGGCACGTGAAAAACAACATTCAAGCGTGGTTGTTGCCAGTGCCGTTGGACTGGCTCCCCTGCGGGTAGCACGTAAAAACACCTTTTGAGCATGGTCGTTGCTAGTGTCACCTGAATGGGCTTCGTGCCGGTGGCATGTAAAAGCATCCACTACACTCTCTGAGTGGTTGGCGTTAGGAAGGGCATCCAGCTGTAGAAACTCTGCCAGATCAGATTGAGCCTGGTGCAGCCTCTGGCTCACCAGTCCTCAGTCAAACCGTCCAACCCATGCCAGCATGGAAAGCGGACGTTAAACACTGATGATGATGATGATGATGATGACACAGGCATGGGTGTATGGTTAAGAAGCTTGCTTTGCAGCCACAGCATTCTGAGTTCAGTCCTACTTTGGGCAAATGTTTCCTACAATAGCCCTGTGCCAACCAATGCCTTGTGAGTTGATATGGTAGGCAGAAACCGTGTGAAAGCCCATTCTAGATGATGTGTGTGTGTGTGTGTGTGTGTGTGCGCACATGTGTCTTTTTGTCAGTGTTTGTCACCCCTCCATTTGCTGTCTGGCAACCAGTGTTGGTTGCTTTGTCACCATGACTTACCAGTTTGGCAAAAGAGACTGATAGAAAATTGAACCAAACTTTAAAAAAATAAAACAAAATAACATAGTTACCACAGTTGATTTGTCCAAATAAACCCTTCAAGGAAATGCCCCAGCATGGCCACAGTTCAATGACTGAAACGAGTAAAAGATCAAAGATATTATAAGATATACATTTTCTTCCTATATATATATAAGATAAAAGAAAGAACTTAAGAATGCAAACCGATAAAGACAGGATGGCAGAAGAAGAAAAGATTAAGAACCATCAATTTCAAGATGTTCTTGAAATTTATTTCATGCTGGTATGTAAAAATGAAATAAAAATTTAAAAGTGAAGGAAATGCTATCAAATAAGGATGACATACAACATAAGCCCTTACTCCCACCCGCACATACACACACACAACACACATGCAGGCACATACAATTTGAAGCCATGTTCCTAATTTAGAAATCCTTGTTTTTTTGGGGGTTTTTTTAAGGTACAACTTCCATTTAACTACCAGCAGTAAGTTGCTATCTTTATTTAGCAGTAAATCTTTGTGACATATTTTAGGATTCCAATTTGCACAGAAAAGCTTTTATTTAAAAAAAAAAAAAAATAAATAAAATATATTTTTTTTATTAAAAAAAAGAACTGTGTGTGTGTGTATTCATAAAAGAAAAATTATCTATTTTAGTTCTAACTTACAGGATTTTTATATCCTTGAAGTATTCTTGGAAGTTTCTTTGAATTTAGAAAATTTAGAAAATTATATTTAAAATATAGTAAATTGGTTATAGATTTGTGTATGTGTGTGTGTGGTGGGGGTCCACCATTTGGCATCAGACAACAGCAGCTAGAGGTCAGTGAAAGAAGCACGGCAGTGATGTAATAAGAGGCAGCCTGTCTGAGAGAGAAAGAACGGAAGAAGACAATCTTAGAGTGAAGGAGGAAGCAATCAGGATTTTATCTTTGCCTTCAACTGAATGACGTATGTATGTATATATATATGTGTGTGTGTGTGTGTGTGTATATATATATATATATATATATATATATATATATATATATGTGTATATATATATATATATATATATATATATATATATATATATATATGTATATATATATATATATATATATATATATATATATATATATGTATATATATATATATATATATATGTATATATATATGTGTACTTTTATTCTTTTATTTGTTTCAGTCATTTGACTGTGGCCATACTGGAGCACCACCTTTTAGTCGAAGCCTAGTACTTATTCTATTGGCCTCTTTTGCCGAATTGCTAATTTACAGGGATGTAAACACACCAACATCGGTTGTCAAGAGATGGTGGGGGCACAAACACAGACACACAAGCTATATACACACACACACACACACACACACACACACACACACACACATATATATATATATATACATATATATGATGGGCTTCTTTCAGTTTCCATCTACCAAATCCACCCACAGGGTTTTGGTCAGCCTGAGGCTACAATAGAAGACAATTGCCCAAGGTGCCACGCAGACTGAACCCAGAACCATGTGGCTGGAAAGCAAGTTTCTTACCACACAGCCACTCCTGCACCTATATATATATATATATATATATATATATATATATATATATATATATACATAGACACACACACATGTATATGTGTGTGTGTGTGTGTGTGTGTGTGTGTGTATATATATATACACACACAAACATGATGAAGGGAACAAGGTGACTTGTATGTGGTAGCTTGACCTACAAAAAATGGCAGCTAGATCTCTTTCAAATCATATTCCCCTGTATTAAACCTGGGAAGGACATATGTTAGATAATGCAGCTGTAGGCATGAAGCTTGCTTTGCAACCACACCGCTACAGGTTCAGTCCCACAGCATAGCACCTTGAGTCTGCCTCTCACACAGCATCTCTCATCTGTAAGACTGTCCACTCACAGATGTTTGTTTTCTCACCTTTTTGTCTGCCTCTACATCTGCGACCTTTATTCCCCGAAGGATTGTTCTGGCTATCCCTGATTCAGGGTGGGTCACAGCACAATAGAACAGATTTTCTAATTAAGAATTTTTTATGAGCCATATCTTCAACACCAGCAAGAACATTTTCATGTTTGTGGATGGGGCCAGATATGGCCGGTTTAAATGTCTGAAAATTGTTAATCTTCTCTCTATGAGATACTCCTTCCTAATCTAATCTTAAGAGACTGGTTCATTTAAAACTGTGGCTTATAATTTTCAATTTCAAGTACACCACCTCAAGCTAAGAAACTCTTTCTTGTATAAATCAGTCAGTGAAAATGAAAGATGACTTGTACTAGTATTAGCGCTGTATACTAAAGAGCAGAGAGTAATTATTAAAAGAAACGAGAAACAAAAGAAGAAAAGAAATGACTATAGGAAAATAACTGACCTATCACTCTAGTTACAATTTTAAATGTCATCATGTCAAGGTGGAAGTGAAAATATTGTCACTGTCTATGCATGCTAGATTTTTTTTTTTGTTGAATTTCCATTGTCCATATGCTTAAAGGAAAGAATAATACCTGTTTGATGAGTCAGGTAAGATGTTGAATAGAAAAACTGATGCTGTTATTATTATCGCTCAAAGCATATTAGTTCCTGCTCACTGCAGTTAGTGGGAGTGCCTAAATTTATAGATGTCCTTTTCTTTGTTACTCTTTGTTACTTTTTATGGGGGTTAGTGGATGGGGTTCAGAACAAGAAGTGTTTATTGTAGTCAGTCATGGTTTCATTGGCCAGACAAAAGCTCTTTGTTTTTTCCTTTTTTTTAAAATTTTTTTCCTAGTTTGAGAAGTAAGAGGGGGTAAAGGGCTTTGTTTTAGAAGATGAACCTTAATACTTGTTTGTTAAACGAA
>NC_142938.1:8046263-8076263 GCF_046866305.1 Octopus bimaculoides
AACTTGTTTTGCCTTTGTGAGTTACAAGTATTGCTATCTGTTGGAGTTTCAGCACTTTAGCTGCTATTTCTGAACTTCGGTATGTGGTGAAGCAACTGTTGCTGATCCCTTAATTATGTATATATATATATATATGTATATATAAATAGATAGATGTATGTACATACATACATATGTGTGTGTGTGTGTGTTAAGGATAATATTAAGAAAATATCTTAATACCTTAATTTTTCAAGCCAACCACATGGAGGAATCCATGTGATCAGCTTGAAAAATTGTTAAGCTATTTATATATATAATGTGTGTTTGTGTGGACATTTGTCTTGACATCACATGATGGTTATAAGCAAGCAATGTTGTTTATTTCCAGTCTTTACTGGAAAACTTGGCTGACCATGTGAGAACATGAGGGTTGGTAACAGAGCAGCTGCAAGAAATCTACTCTGACCAGTTCCATCATCTGACCCATGCAAGTATGGAAAAAGAGATGTTAAATGATGTTGGTGATGATGATGAAGATGACAATGATTGCAGTGTCAGCTGTGGAATTTGAACACGATGATGATGACGATGATCACAATGATGGTGATGATGATTGCAGTGCTAGCTGTGGAATTTGAACATGGTGGTGATGATGATGATGATGATGATTGTAGTGCCAGCTGTGGAATTTGAACAGGATTGTGATGATGATGATGATGATGATAGTAGTAGTAGTGGTGATTGCAGTGCCAGCTGTGTCTATTTGAACACGTGAGCTTTTTGGATCTGAAGTCGAAAACATTAACAAGTCGGCCATCGCACCTTTTTTATTCGTTTCCATTATTCAGCCATCATATCTCTATGAAAGACAACGATCGAAAATAGTTTTATTGGTTATAATGACCAGCTCACCTAATTAATCAAGACACTTTGCTGAATTCTATCCACAAGTCAATACATTGATTGCTACTTTGATTAATTGACTCGGTGCGAGGTAGAGGCATCAAGTCCTAGATAATAATTGGTTGTAAAGTCAGCTATGCTCCAGTTTCTCACTGGCTCTGACTAGATTCCCTGGATGTTTTTGTTCTTTGGTTTTTCCACTCTTAATATCAAAGCTAGTTTATTTAACTATCCTAACTTCCAAGATGTTTGTTTCAAACATTAAATTTCAAAGCTTTTCCCCACCCAGACACCCCTTTCACCAAGACATTTTAAAGAGTGGCAGCACTGCTGCTGCTGCTGCTAGTCTGTCTTCTTCATTGATGGTTTTGTATTATTGATGGAAATAAACAAGTCTATTGTGTGTTTTCTATAATACAATATTGATTCCAAAGTTAAGCCAATCCAGTTGTTTTGGCAATATTTTAGCTGGTGATAGCCAAGTAAGTAAAACACTCGGTTCAATGCTTTAGTTACATGATGTGAACTTCTCAGTTAAATATTCTTTTCTACTCTAGGCACAAGGCCCAAAATTTTTGGGCCAGTCAATTTGATTGACCCCAGTACACAACTGGTACTTAATTTATTGACCCTGAAAGGATGAAAGGCAAAGTCGCCTTTGGTGGAGTTTAAACTCACAAATGAAATGCAGTAAGGCATTTTGCCCAGTGTGGTAACAGTTCTGCATGCTCACCATCTTAGGGAAATATTGATTCAAAATTTTGGCCCAAGGCCAGCATTTTCTAGAGAGGCGGTAAGTCAATTACATCGACCCCAGTGCTCAACTGATACTTATTTTATCAACCCCAGAAAGATGAAAGACAAAGTTGACTTTGGCGGAATTTGAGCTCAGAACATAAAGACAGATGAAATACAGCTAAGCATTTTGCCTGGCACTATAACATTTCTACCAGCTTGTTCACCTTTAGGAAACATTAATATTCTTTTCTACTCTAGGCACATGGCCTGGAATTTTTGGGGGAGGGGGCGTATTTTCTTTCCATGTCTGAATAGCCACAAACATATTAAATTTGACTATGTAACTATATTTCATTCAACTTGCTTTATGCACATCTAATTAAACTAGTTATAGTTTCAGTATAGATTGATAAATCAGGCTTCAAGAAGACGTACATTCCTGTGAAACTGATTTGATTTATTCTGAGCTCCCTACCCTAACAAAATATCCTTTAGTTAAAGAAATCGTTATTCTGAGGAACTGACACAGATGGTAATAAAACTGGAATTATTGTTTACCACTCAAGTTTAGACTTCTACATTCCTGGTTTCAAATTAGGGTAAGATAACTTTACTTTTCATACCAATGGTGTTTATAAAGATAAAATGATTATTCGTGGTATAATCAGATCACTGCAGATTACAAGTGAGCCATTAAATGTTCTTTGTAGGCCTCAGACATTTTCAAAAATGTTTGCAAGTCATTCTGTAGTTGATGGCTTTCAGATAATTTTTAGTGACATGATTTGTTCAATTTTTGCTTACATAAGCACTGTCAGTGACGGAAGTGATAGTGGGTAGGTATGTGGGTATATTTCTACATATATATATATATATATATATAAGACATAATGTAGTTTTTGTAGCTATCATATTTTGGACAAACAATGTGCTATGAGTCATTGGCCAAGACCATCCTGACAGGAAGTGTGAAGGGGAAGAGAGTAAGAGGCCATAAAAAATGTTTGTATAACAACAACTTCAAAGACTGGACTGGAAGCAAGAGCCTGGTTGATTGTATGCATGCAGCACAACACAGAGGAAGGGCTGATATTGTTTATATTTGGCCATGGAGAAAAATGTAAACAAAATCAAAAATGGCTGATTACAAAGAGAAGCTAATGACCCCTGGAATGGATGATGAAATTTTTGATAAGCTGAAGAATCCAAAGAGCCCTTGGGTATTGTTCTTTCGTTAACTATGTCACCAACGGTTTGTAGGAAAGGCATGGAAGTCTTATCTTTCTCTGCTTCTGAAGACAATGTGGTGAATCACCTCGGATGATAAATATGTGACATGAGAAAAACATCATGCTGGTTGACTACTGATTGATTTTATCTCCTCTGTTTTTTTTTTTGTTTTCTCTTATTCGTTTCATCTGGATTATGTGATATTGCTTTTATATTTCTGTTGCTTGTTGTTTTGAGATTTTGAACATCTCTCAAAACGCTAAGTTACATGGATTTAAACAGACTAACACCAGTTCTCAATTGGTGGAAAACAGATACTAAACAATGATGATGGTGATGATATACATATGTTTCAGTATTTAGCAACACATGATGTCACTCTATAGATGCAGCCAACTACTGGTTACATCTGTTCTGTAATGTCATGCGTTGTCAAATACTGAAACATATGTAACAATCAGAACAAGAGCACTCAGAGAGCACAAACCTCTGCCAAGGCAACACCAACCTCCTCTCAACAATTAGACGGAGATGATTTTTGAAATGAGAATATCTGAAATAAACTTGGCTGCTCTTACAAACGAGGATACTAAAAATGAGCCTGACTGCTCTCAAAAATTAAGTAAAAAAAACAAAAATAATCCAGAATCCTTGTCCAGTACCAGATCGATCCCAAAATCTAATGAGTTTGTGCCAGTTACGATGCCAAACATGCCTGAAAATTTCATCCAAATGCATCCAGTGGTTCTTGAGATATGTTGTCCATGGTCAAACAAACAAACAAACACAACTGAAAACAATACCTCTGCCTTAGTGAAGGTAATAAAGGAGAACCAAGTTATTATACCCATGTTCTTTTCTCTCGTTATTATTGTTGTGTTCATTGTATTAAACCATAGCTCACATTTGGATACAGAAAGCCACATGTATGTAAGTAGCTGGGATAGCATGTGCAAATGGTTCATTAATGTCCATGCATTTGTTTCATGTAACTTGCACATTTTCATATTCATATAGAAATGATGTTTTACATGTTTCATTTTTGTTGAAATCCTAAAGATGGATCAACAGATGCAAGACAAATGGATTAATGCACACACACATCCACCCACGACTTGTATTTGTATGTATGTATGGATGTGTATATATATATATATATATATATATATATATATATATACACATCCATACATACATATATATATATATATATATATATATATATATATATATATATATATACACATCCATACATACATACAAATACAAGTCGTGGGTGGATGTGTGTGTGCATTAATCCATTTGTCTTGCATCTGTTGATCCATCTTTAGGATTTCAACAAAAATGAAACATGTAAAACATCATTTCTATATGAATATGAAAATGTGCAAGTTACATGAAACAAATGCATGGACATTAATGAACCATTATATATATATATATATATATCTACATACATACATATATGTATTTTCTATTGTTAGCTGGACAAATATAACATCATTTCGTGCTTTTATATGGAGTTTGGGTGAGGCTTGGAATGGATTTTCCTTATTTACATGTATCTCCATTACTCATGTAATGAACAATTTAGTTAACAAACAGGATTCTGGAATAGATTGTATTTATATATAAAGGTCCCACTGTGTGTATATATGGGTGTGTGTGTGTATGTATATATATATATATATATATATGTATATATATATGTATATATATACACACACATATATATAGAGAGAGATAATGGGTTTTTGTCTGCTAAGTTTCATCCACAAATCAACGTGGGGCCATAATAGAAGACACTTTGCCCAATGTGTCAGATAGTGGGGATCAGCCTGGGACCTCATAATTGTGAAACAGGTTCCTTAATGTCTCAGCCACGGCAGGCAGCACTTATGATGTTGAGGCAAGATAATTCTGTAAATTTTAAGAGAGAAAAAGAAAAGATGAAATCGTAGAAAGTGCATGGTGACCAGAATGGGTCAGTTGATCCGTGCATTCACTGAAGAGGTAGTGGTGGTGCTGGTGGTGGTGGTGGTGGTGGTGGTGGGGAGAGTCATATCGACAAGTGAGGAAAATTTGTAAGTGTAGTGGAGGTGGTGGTGGCATGCAGGATGTAGCAGAGATGGGCCAATGTAGTGTTGTGTGTTGGGATAATAGCAGAGTAAAAAGCTGAAAGGAATTTAAATAATTACGCTTCCTCTAAGCACACATTTCCTTTTCGTTCCCATCCCCATCATATATCCCTTTCAAATCGTGGACAGAAAATAGAAAATGAGGGACGAGGGGACAGAATAGCAGGGAGAGAAAGCAAGTAGAGAATGTAGGAGGAAGGGTCCTAAATTATTAATTAGGTAGATTGAATAATAATATATCTGATAAAAAAAACCTTAGGGAGTAGGAGTGAATTTAACACTGTGTATGCGAAGGGGGTTAGTTTTAATGTACAAGTCATGGTAACCAGCAATGAGAATGGATGTTAAATATGGTGAAGGTGGTGGGGATGTGGATAATGATGGTGGTGGTGGGGGGGGGGGATAAAAAGTAAATGAGAAAAACATTAAGTTTCCATGTTATATTATAAGGTGTAAAGACATCTTTGCATAGGCTTGGAAACAGTGGGTGAGGGTGGCGCTGCAAGTGCACCCCCTAACATTTTTTTTGGTGGAGGGCAATGAAAATGCTTTGAATGTCCTCCTGTAAAATTTCATTGCCAAAGACGAACGATTGTAGAAACATTTTCGGACTGTTATTAGATTAATCTGAGCAAGGCACCCATGTTTCCAAATTATTATTATTATTATTATTATTATTATTATATCTATGTTTTGCTTTGACATTAAGATTGGGAAAAGCAACCTTGTGTATGTATGTATTATGTAGATAGATAGATAGGTAGGTAGGTAGGTAGGCAGGCAGTAATTGTCAGTCCTGATAAACTTGGATTTTCAGAAAAAGAAATGAACTGACTTGCACATTACAAATACATGTACACGCACGCACGCACGCGTGTGCGTACGCACGTACATACATGATGGGTTTCTTTAAGTTTCCATACTAAATCCACTCAAGACTTTGGTTGGCCTGGGCTATTAGTAGGAGACACTTGCCCAAGGTGCTGTGCAGTGAGAGTGAACCCGAGACCACATGTTTGGAAACTGCACTTACGTGTATGTGCGTGTGTGTGTGGATTGAGGAAAACCAGCACATTCTTGTGGCAGCAGCCCATGTAGCGGTGGGGCACCAGGAAGTCGTTTTGCCAGTGCCAGATCTACTCTACTGCAAAATAATGCAGCTGAACAAGGAAGGACTTTCCAGGAATTCATGGAAATTTTCGTGTTTTCTTGTTGTCCTATTTATAACTCTTTTACTTGTTGCAGTCATTTTGACTGTGGCCATGCTGGAGCACCGCCTTTTAGTCGAGCAAATCGACCCCAGGACTTATTCTTTGTAAGCCTAGTACTTATTCTATCGGTCTCTTTTTGCCGAACCGCTAAGTTACGGGGACGTAAACACACCACCATCGGTTGTCATGCGATGTTTGGGGGGGGGGGACAAACATAGACACACAAACACACACATACATATATATATATATACATATATACGACGGGCTTTTTTCAGTTTCCGTCTACCAAATCCACTCACACGGCTTTGGTCGGCCTGTGGCTATAATAGTAGAAGACACTTGCCCAAAGTGCCACGCAGTGGGACTGAACCCAGAACTATGTGGTTGGTAAGCAAGCTACTTACCACGAAAATATTTTATTTATAATTGCTTATTGCTATTTAGAATTGAATAAAATTTTAAAAAGCAGTTTGTATTTGATATAGCTGTGAGGTTATAGCGTTAAAGAATACTGAATTTTTAATCTATTTCACATTACAAGCTTTTAATGCTTTAGAATGTCTTGTCAGTGAGACAATGGAAGGTCGAGGTAATGGTGGGGGACACTATTGTTGGTTTGTGCTCAGGGCATCAGTTGGACTTAATCCGGCCGCGAATGTGTTGTGTCTTTGTGTAACATATGTGTTGTGTGAGTGTGTGTGTCTATATATAGAGGGGGGGACACACACACACACGTGTGTGTGTATACATATGTAAGAAGGATTTATAAAAAACATACATACATACGTGTGTTTAAGCGTCTGTATGTATGTATGCATGTATGTATGTGTGTGTCTAATAACTTGGATTGGTTGATAAAATCGACTATGAATCGAATGTATGTTCGTGTGAACAAGAATCATGAATGTTTATTTGTATTGACATAAAAGTGTATATATATATATATATATACAAATATATATATACATATAATGTTTACATTAATTGTCGTTTACTTGTTGATAATAGCGTATAAATAGGTCTTAAGATGTTTAGCTTCTTCTTGTATATTTATAACAGATAAAACAAAAATAAGGTCCCATTTTATACATATATTTAGCATAGAAGTTGACCTCTTCGTATACAATAGAAATAAAAGAAGAAAACGTTAGGTTTTTATGTACGGGATGCGTATGTATGTTTAACTACACTCAGACACAAGCGCGCACACACACAGACGGTCACGTACACACGCGCGCGCTCACACACACACATACACACTCATATCCATATGCACGCACTCATTTATTTTATTTATTTACACATTCTTTCTTAGGGGAGTGACTATAAGGAAGTGTGCTGTGACATTGTTAAATCACTCTCCCAATTCCATTTCAACGAATGCAGCCTGCTAGAATATTTGTGTCTCCATTCACAGATTGTCACCAGATACTTTCCAATATTTAAAAAAAAAAAAAAAAAGACTTTCTCTATCCACATCCACGAACAGTTCGTATCCACAAGAAGGGGAACTTTAACACCATTTCGCTTTAATTTTCACGAGTCTACGTACAAAAAGAAAAAAAAAAAAAAACGAAATTAACAGCTACAACAATCCCGTCGTCCCCGATCTTATTGTGCCTTTGATTTTAAAATTCCTGGGTTTTAATCACACGAGGTCAACTTCGCCGGGTTCTGTTCACAAACAGAGAAAATCCAAATCTGCTAAGGTAGACTATCTTTGTCTTTATTTTCATAATCATCTCGTATTGATTTTATTCCAATCCCATTTATTACTTTTTACAAATTGATTTAAAACAGTTTTCTAATTGTCCATAATAACGCATTCTAATATAAGTTCTATGTTTCACCATTCGTATTTCCAATTTTGTATATGATGTTTAATATAAAACAAATCTTACTGGAACCAAACAGAAAAAAACCCCCTAAGTGACTGCATGTTGCATTATTTACTTCATCTATTCATTCTGTCTGAGATTTTAGGACGTACATCGTCGCCTGTGCAGGCGATGATCAGTTAATGTACTTACGACCCAAGATCCCGTGTGTGTGTGATGCTGTTGTATGAATGTTATACAGGTGTTAGTTACATATTATCAGTCGGCATTCATAGACATTATCAGTGTGTGTGTGCGTGTACCTTAGCGCCAATAACACGAATGTTGTGTCTGTCATATATTCTAAATGTTGTCTAGAAAAACATGCCTGCTACACGTACTTTCACATATAAATTACTATTTTTGCACCTTCATCTCTGACACTTTGTATACATGCATCACTGCTCACGAGCGTCAACAGAAATGTAAATAATTGTTCGATACACTGCCTGTTATACACATTATCGTTTGGTAATTGCGTTTGGGTGTGCGCGCATACCAATATATTATTTTAATGGATCGGCCTGTAGGAAGAGGTTGTGCCTATGGCCTTCGCAAACCCTCCGAGATCAGTAAGAGCGACATAGTTAACATTCCTTTTCAACAGTTGCTATTCGACGACGACTGCTGGGAAAACATGTACGAAGAGAGAATTTTAGAGGGCCGACTTTCTGGAAGGAATAACTGACCGCAGTGGTTCGTATTGGGCCTAGGGTGGGCAGATGATAGGTGACGGATTGAGAAGAGATAGATAGGTAAGTCGAGAGTATTTAGGGGAATGTGACACGAAACCAATGGATCCGGTTTCGAAAAGCAGAAACCGCTGTATCAGTGGTAGAAAAAGGCAACGGGAAAGATGAGACGGCATATTTATGGCCTGGAGTGTATACGAGAGAGAGAGAGCTTGAGAAGTGTCCGTCTTGTCAAACTAATTATTCTACAGGCACTAGGCCTGAAATTTGGGTGGCGGGGTTAGTCAATTACATCGACCCCAGTGCTCGAAAAGATGAAAGGCAAAGTCGATCTCGTTTTAAAAGGATGAAAGAGAGCAAAATCAAAATAACTGTTTTTATTGCCATATTTCTTTTCTCAGAAAAACAAGATACTAGCTTAAGTTTTTACAATCAAGCCTTTTAATTTGAAACAAAATTCATATAAAAATATTTTCTGCATCTGACAATATGTAGTGATTAAGATGGGTTGGGAGGGAGTAAGATGTGTAATTTTGTCTAACAAAACTAGGCTTTAGACTAATAAAAATAGGGAAGGGAATGTTACAGAAGAATGTTAGAGACCTGAAACATAAGCAAAGGAAACAGGCCTCCCCTTGTGTGTATAATACGAGCTTGTAAGTCAATACAAGTGAAACACTCAGACACACACTTCATGTTCGTTTTTAGATACTCACATACACAGACTAACCCTAACGTGCTGCAATTCACACGATACACAATGTTGACGCTGTTTCCAAGTCATTCCTATGATACATATTTTCGCTTGTATACATACTGATAATTCTTTCTGCTACAGGCACAAGGCTCGAAATTTTGCGCCTGCCTGTTGTTACTTTATTTTATCGACTCCGAAAGGATGAAAGGTTAAGTCAACCTCGGCGGAAATTGAACTCAGTACGTGAAGCTGGAAAAAAATGCTACTAAGCATTTTGTCCAATTCGCTAACGGTTCTTCCAGCTCGCCACCTTGTATATACATAGTGGTAATAATGCAGGATCACCACCTTTGCAAAATAGACAGGCGTGGTGTCATAGGCTTGGGAATAGGGGGTGCAAATGCACCGTCTAACATTTTCAGGGGCAATGAAAACGCTTTGAACATCCTCCTGAACAACTTCATCGGCAAAACGAACGAGCGCAGAAACATTTCTGGGCTCTTTTGAAACATTACTTATCCATTATTGGCTGCTGGCAGAACCGTTAGCACGCCGGGCAAAAGGCTTAGCGGCATTTCGTCCGTCTTTATGTTCTGAGTTCAAATTCCGCTGAGGTCGACTTTTGCCTCATTCTTCCGGGGTTGATAAAATCAGAACCAGTCGATTACTGGGATCGATGTAATCGATTTCCCCTCCCCGAAATTGCTGGCCTTGTGCCAAAATTTGAAACCATTATTATTATTATTATTATTATTATTATTATTATTATTATTATTATTATTATACCTGTTTGTTTTGATACTAAAATTGAAAAAACTCGACCTTGTAAAAATGTTTGGTTCACCCTCCCCACCACTAAGTAAATTTCGTTCCCGCACTATGTGTGGCGTTGATCAAGAAATTTCTCCCCCCCCCCCCCCCCCCGAAGCCTCTTTACTCGTAGATACACCATTTCAAAGACAGACCTATGTGCTGATATACATTTATATGTAAGCTACTTGTTCAATTCAATAATTTCATGTTCTCTCTCTCTCTTTCTCTCTCTCTCTCTCTCTCTCTCTCTCTCTCTCTCTCTCTCTCTCTCAGTATTTAAATTCACTGCTTCTTTTACCGATAACATAGGTTCAGTTCTTATTGCAATAGCCCAAATATCGAATTCTGATTCTTGTTGGTGGCTGTTTCAATGTGAAGACATCCTACACGCAAATATACGACAGGCTTCTCGTCTACCAAATTCCACTCATAAGGTCAACACAAAGCTTTATTAGAAAATACTTGCTTAAGGAGATGCAACGTGGTCGATTTGATCTCGGAACCACGTGATTGGTTTCTATTGAATTTCGAAATACCTTTCTGGCCCAAACAACGGGACATATATCTATAATACACAAACATACGCGCGGAGTTTCGTCAATACTGGTTCTTCAAACTATCACTATTCAAAACTGGCTATTTTGAAAAGCCAATATTTGTGAAACTTCGATGTCGTTGACAACTTTTTAATGTAAGTGTGTGTGTGTAAGAGGCCGGCCCTTTAGTTTGCTGGGGTCTCGGGCTAACCGAATTTCAGCGCCCTTCAAATATTTTTATCTTAAATTTCAGTGACAGAGAAGGGAAAACTAAACGAAGAAAGTTTTTGTTATAATGCGCGCGCGCGCACATTGGAGAGAGAGAAAGAGCGAGCGAGACAGAGAGAGAGAGAGAGAGAAAGAGCGAGCGAGACAGAGACAGAGAGAGAGAGAGAGAGAGAGAGAGAGCATATCTTGCTATGATCTGACAGGCAGTTGTGTGGGTGAAAGAAAGTCGGAAGGGTGTCGTTGATCTCTCTGCAGATGTAACGAATCACAAACAAAATTCATAATTTTTTTGTCTCATTTTATTATTTTTCACATTTTCCCCCAAACACTACGTGGACGCCCCAAGCGACAGCTCAAGTTTCAGTACTCTGAGCCGGCCCTCTGTGTGTGTGAGATCAACCCCAGTTCCATAACACAAAAGAGATTTTACACCCTTGTACCAGGTCCTATGGATTCTGGTGACAGATTAATTTACTGTATGCTTTTGTAAAAAGGAAAACAAAAAAAGAAGAAAACCCCCCACGGGGATGCAGTCGGACTGAAATCGTTTTTGCTCATTTCATCGGTTTAAATTTCGTCGGAAACAACTTTGTCTCTCAGTTTTTCCTCTGACATTGATGGAATAGGAAACTTGTTTAAGTAACTTATGCTAGTGAGCCTGAAATGCAGTATCCTACAGATTTAAAAAAATATAATTACTTGAGAAAATTCATACTAAAGCTTGAGCGCCTGAAACAAAACGTATTGTTCGTAATTTTATTAGCATACAAGTATAATTAATGAAACAAGTAAGGAGTAGTTGAGATGACTTTATTAAATTCTACCATTATAGGCGCAGACGTGGGTGTGTGGTTAGAAAATTTGCTTCCCAAACCACATGGTTTCGGTTTCAATTCCATCGCGTGATACCTTAGACAAATATCTTCTGCTATAGCCCTGGGCCGACCAAAACCGTGTCAATGGATTTGTCAGAAGGAAATTGAAAGGAGCCCGTTGTGTGTGTGTGTCTTTTTCGGCGTGATTGTTGTAAATGAATGTTATGCATTTTCATAGAAATGTACCTCACTAAACTTCGTTTGGTACGTGGAAAAGTGAACGTTAAAACAATGATGATATGAAGTGCACCCGTAATCTTTTTATTTATTCATTTTCATCTCCAAAGCATCGTGATATCAAAATGATTGGAACTACTAACTGTACGTTTTGTTCTCTAGAATTCATTCATTATTGTTATTTTCGATGTGAGCTCTTATATATTTCGTACATTTTCTCCAACTGAACAAACTATAAAAGTATAAAATCATTACGCTTCGCTATTGTTTCCCGACAATGATTCTCGCCGATGTATTTGGTAATCTTGTCTCAGTATCTTTTCGTGTTCCCGTATTTTTCTTTTTGAAAAAGCAATCAGCATAACATTGATTGTGTGGGTGGATGTCTCAGATGTTTTCGTCTATCTTGTTTGTGTCAGCATCTGTATGAAAAATAACAAGCAACACAGGATAGGATGCGCAAACAACTCCAGATAAAAGCAGACTGGTATTTATCAGCTTTAGCTATATTAAATCAGTATAGATTGGCAACAACCATCGTACTAGCAAACCTTTACATATCATTTCGAAGTTTGATCACAGAGTCAGCCACCGACTTAATTTTACTATTATTATTATTATTATTATTATTATCATTATTATCCCAGATCTGTTTTTAAACTAGAATAAATCGCGCGCGCGCGCTTAATTGCGTTAATCTTTTAATGAGAATTATGTGACAGTTAATACCTTGAAGCTTATTGTTAGTGTTTATAAGTGCTAGAATCTCAACAAATGAATGTATTCTCGCTCACTCAACAGATTTCTCACGTTGGTAGGTGTTTTTTCTAATTACTATTCCTTGTTGTTAACCACGAGTACTTTGCCCTATTCAAAATTCTTCCCTGTCACAGTTCAGGGCCTCTTTGTCTTGGAGATGTTTTATAATGTATGTTTTCAAGTTCAGCGAAATAGGTATTAACCTGAAGTTTCATTGATGACAATATCGTTTAGAAATAGCTAGTCCCCCCTCTCTGTCTCTGACTCTCACCTAATATTTGAACATTTTTCCGCTTTAACTAATACCTGCACGATTGTTTTATAGTTGTAATCGACTTAATCCCTTCTGTCCTTGTTTAGTCCCCTGTGAGCAATAAAGAAATGTGTGTATTCGTTTCAGCCCAAAGGTTGTGGGCTTGCTGCGGCACCGCCAAAAAAAGAAAAAAAAGTGCTGTGTGATCCAGGAATCGAAACATCCACCGTAAGATCGCAAGACGAATGCCTCTAGCAACAAGGCCAGACGTCTTAAAATACGTATTTTGTAAGATAAAAAGTCTTCAGTTATTTGTTTTCTCACCAGCTAAGCACGCGTAGCACACGTTTTAGGCGTATCTCATCTTTGTGGAGCCATCATCGTCTTCGTATATCTCTAGAACAGAACCAAGTGGGAATTTGATTTTCAAACTTAGTAACTGAGAAGACTACTCAAACAATGTTGCATTTTAATCAAAGCTAAATTTAAAAGTTTCAACTAAAAATAGTTTTAAGTTTTTTTGTTGCGTTCTTTTTTCGTTGAAATTTATTAGTTGAGATTGTGTCTGTGATTGGAATAAAAGCCTCAAGCTATTCGTTCGATGGTTTAATAATTATGATGGCTTTCCTGATTAATTACAAACCCAAACTTTTGAAGAGAAAAGATGCAGTTGATTGAATTAAAATTATTGATATTAATAAGTCAACGAGCTGGTAGAGTCTTTAGTACGCCGGGCAAAATGCAACATTTTCTCCGTCTTTACGTTTTGAGCTAAAATACCGTCGAGATCGACATTGCATTTCATCTTTGCGAGGCCGATGACGTAAATGCCTGTTGATCACTGGGATCGTTGTAATCGATTAACCCTCTGTCTGCCAGAATTTCAGCCCTTATTGCCTGTAATAGAAAGAAAGGCAACGAGCTGGCAGAATTGTTAGCACACCGGACAAAATTCCTACGTTCTGTGTTCAAATACCGCCATAAAGTACCAGTCAAGTACTAGGGTCGATGATATCAAACTACCCCCCCCCCTGTATTTACTGGCTTTGTGCCAAATTTACAAAGGATTATCGTGAGCGGGCAGAATGCTTAGCGGTGTTTCTTCCTGTTTTTTTACATCTGAACGCAAATCCTGCCGCGGTCAGCTTCGCCTTTCATCCTTTCAGGGTCGATAAAATAAAGTACCTGTTTAGAGCACTAGGGTCGACGTATTCGATTTCCCACCTCCCCTAAAAATTACTGGTTTTCTGTCAACATCTGAAAGCATTATTAGTATTGATAAGGCGGCAAACTAGCATAATCGTTGGCACATCTGACGGCATTTCTCCTATCTGCGTGTTCTGAGTTCAAATTCCGCCGTAATCGACTTTGCCTTCTATCCTTTTGGGGTCGATAAAAAAAATATCAGTTCAACATTCGGAACGATGTTATCGACTTACACCCCACCACCACAGAATTTCAGGCCTTGTCCTTATAGTAGAAGGACTTATTATTATTATTATAATTGATACTTAGTCTACCGATCCCGAGGGTATAAAAGGCACTGCCGACTTCAGTTGGGTTTGAACTTAGAACAACAGCGAAGCTGTTGGATCATTAAAAACATCCAGTTCGTCATCATTTTACAACAAACAAACGTAAGTTATAGGAAATTAACTTTCGGATTATAATGTTAGGTGGTTGACATATTTTTCTTTGTACTTTCTTTTCTTTTGCTCAGAATGTCTCTGATGTGTATATTAACTTGTATCAATGCATGTTAAATTCGTATGTCTTATTTGTGTTTTATATTGTTTCTTTGTAGCTTCTGGTTGCTTTTCACTGATTCTTTTGTTGTAATTATGTTGGATGCTTTCATATGTCTGTCTAGGTAGGACGGGGTGTGTGACAGACGTTCCTCTTCTTTGTTTTGTTTTTTGTCGTTTCCTTTTTATAGTCTAGCTTAGTTATTTATTACTTTTACATGCCGTCTACATCTCTTGCATTCTTCCTTTTACATTCCATAATCAGCTAAAATTCACTCTCCAACAGCAAGCCAGTGTGTGTCTGTCTGTCTGTGTGTACGTATATGAATGACAGTGACATATTTGTGTTCGCTTTTATACATGTCTTATATATGAAACATGAAATTAAGACGTACATACATTGAAATACTTGTGAGTGTACGAGCATTGCTATAATATAGTGTTTGTAATTGCTTGCTAATTTGTCTGTTTAATGGGACATTAGCAAATAGCCTTCAAAAGTAAGGCAAATATCAAACTTGTGGACGTCCACTTTCAATAACCGCTATATATATATATATATATATATATATATATATATATATATATATATATATATCAAATAATAAGCAACACGGATTTCAAAAGTGATTGCAGTACGCACGTTTCATGCTACTTCAATTTATTTAAGTAATGTGAGCATTACCTTAAATGCAATATGAAGAGCAATCTTCAGCTGCACGAAAAAATGTAGAAAAAAAGACATATTACAAATGTGGCAACATATTAAAACCAAGTGGGAGAGAGCAGAGGAAGAATATATAAGTCCATCTTGACATAGCAGGGTCTATATATATATATATATATATATATATATATATATATATATATATATATATATATGTGTGTGTGTGTATAATTGGTTGGTGCATAATTATTGCGGTTTTTGTTTTTCATCAAATTTTATTAAACAAAAATAATATTTAACAAAAACATCTTTAAATGACGGTCTGACCGTCTGCCAAGCAAATGAGAAGCAGTAAATGAAGTAGATGGTGAATCTGCTCCGGAATAATCATTTAAAGATGTTTTTGTCACATGTTGTTATTGTTTTTGTTGAATAAATTTTGTTGAAAAAAAGCCGCAATAATTATGCATCAACCTATATATATATATTAGCAAACATCTTTTTAAAGTGTAATTTTCATTTTAAAATCCATGGTGTCATCTTTGAACGAAACACATTGTCTGATAGCCACATGCATAGCCACAGGATATTTCATTAAGCGTTAGAATATAAAATTTTAAATCCCGTATACGCAATGAGGCAGTTTTAATCCTTTTCCTGTTCAAGGCATTTTTCAAAAGTGTCTTAAACGTCCGTGTCTGTCTTCAGATTATTAGTTCGCCCGGTTGTCATATTTTCTAAGTGATATAAAGCTTTCCAAAGTCCCAGTTACTTTTATGGCTGAAAAAAAAATTGGAATGTGTATTATAAAGCATAGACGCGAAGGAAATATGACAGACAAAGGGTTAAATTAAACAGCCGTCAGTGTATCTCATATATAATGTATACCCAACGTTGATAGGTAAGTTACTGCGGTATTTGTCCTGGGATAACATATATGGACTTGGAAGGAGGCAAAATTTTTTTTACATCATCCCAGCAGCAAGATGCATCTCTGCTTTTTCAATGACTTGTACTTGCAGCTGCCAACATGGCTTGGATCAATATTTATCTCCACAAGGGAAACAGTGAATAAAACATTCACTGATGTTGCAAATAGCCGTCTGGCTGAATAAAAATCCAGTATATGCAATTGAGGATGTATCAAAATAGCCAATATACGTATCATACGTAATGTATATACGTCGTTAATAGGCCAGTTACTGTAGTATTCATCCTGATATAACATCTCTTGTAGACGTGCTGTTTTAAAAGCACACTGACTAAATGCTATTAAATATTTGTTTACTATATTTTGTCCTTTTTTAAAAAAAAATAAACAAACACTGATCTAATTGAAGGTGGTGCCTCTTTCACATGGCCTTGACCTATGATGGCTAAAACAAACAAACTAATTAGGTACATTTTCAGAGACGGTATTCTTTCTGCACAATGAACAGACCATGAGCAATTGTCGAAATTGTTGATTTTAAGAATGTTCTTTAGTTCCGGGAATGCTGAAAACAGAATTAGTGAGCACAGCTTTAAAACAGACAACTGGTTGTGAGATAGCAGAATATTATCTGACCGAAGACAACACTCCTATGTGACCACAGCTGTACATCATCTTTACCATTATTGTCATCATCGTCATTTTTATCATTGCCGTTGTCGTCATCATCATCGTTTTCACATCCGATTTTTCATAGCCAGTATGAGTTGGTCAAGACATCTCGAAGCAAGATTCTACGGTCGGATGCCTTTCCTGATGCCAACTCTTGTTTTATTCAAATTGGGTAATTTATTGCATGTCCCCCCATACACTGAATTTCTACTGCAGCTGAACATTTTGATTAAAAAAGAGGCATAAAGAATGCCATCACTAAAGCAATCTCATTACATACACACACACACACACACACACACACACACACGCATACATACATATATATATATATATATATATATATATATATATATATATATATATATACATATATGCCGGTGTTAAAACAGGGGAAGCTGATGAAGGAAAATGTTCTCTATGTGGCGTGTGTGTTTTCTGTACTCTGGTTATTATTATTTTCTTGTCTACGTTTTGTTTGCAATGTCCTGTACCCAGATATGCACCTATATATACAGGTAGACGCAGGTATGCACATACCTGTACGTATATATGCATATACTCATTTATTATTTGTTTATATATATATATATATATATATACAGTAATACCTCACTTTACAAGACTCCAGGTTAATGAGTTTAATTCCTGTTTAATTGCTTTATGAGGTTGTGGGTTCAGTCCTACTACAAGGCATCTTAGGCAGCCATCTTACTTGCTGAACTTGGTCAGCTGTACAACTCCTGTATATCAACTGACAGAGATTTCAGTGAACCTGTCTGCCATTAACTTCTTTTCTTCAAAACTGGAATACAGGACGTTGTAATCCTTTTGTTATATATGAAACTTCACAAATTCTCCACTTTACAGCACCTGTCCTCATTTTACAGAAATGAGCTAATTTAAGAGGATAAAGATTGTTTTGCTTCAGGTCTAGCTTAAACTGAAAGATGGATAACTTAATGCAGTCTTTCAGCTCTTTTGTTAATAAGTTCACAAATGTATTTTTGAACAAAAAATTTTATTTGATTAGATTTCTATTTTATTTATCCAAAGTTTTCCTTAAAGGAGTAAGACATCTTCTACAATAACGTGTGCGTGTGAACGCATATAATTTATCATGATTATTGTCATTGAAATACCTTTTATTGCTGGCTTAGATTAATTAGACAGGTCAACATAGTTGTCCATTTGCTCTAGATTCTTTTCAAAGCCACATTTGTGGGTGTAGCATATATTAGTCTTGTGTTTTCTCCAGTAAATCTTAATCTGGCTTTCCATTTCACTGATAAGAAGTTTTTGTTTTACAATAGAGAAGAGATGAGAATTTTTGATATATATAAATATATATGTATCATCATCATTATCATCATCATCGTTTAACGTCCGCTTTCCATGCTAGCATGGGTTGGACGATTTGACTGAGGACTGGCAAACCAGATGGCTGCACCAGGCTCCAATCTGATCTGGCAGAGTTTCTACAGCTTGATGCCCTTCCTAACGCCAACCACTTCAAGAGTGTAGTGGGTGCTTTTACGTGCCACCGGCACGAAGGCCAGTCAGGTGGTACTGGCAACGGCCACGCTCAAAATGGTGTATTTTACGTGCCACCTGCAAAAGTGCCAGTAAGGCGACGCTGGTAACATATATGTATATATATGTGTGTCTTTGTTCTGTGTTTGTTTCCCACCACTTCTCAACAACTGCTGTTGGTGTATTTATGTCCCTGTAACTTAGCTGTTTGGCAAAAAGAAACTGATGGAATAAGTACCAGGCTTTAAAAAAAAAATCAAATACTGGGGTCAATTCATTTGCGTACGTTTGTGTGTGTAGATTTTAAGTGTTTGTCCTACCACTACTTGACAACTGGTGTTTGTTTACGTGCCTATGACCTAACAATCTGCCACGAGGGATGAATAAAATAAGTACCAGACTTACAAACTAAGTACTTAGGTTGATCTTTTTTTTTCTTTTTTGCAACTGAAATTTTTCAAGGAGTGCCCCAGAATGGTCACAGTCCACTGGCTGAAGCAAGTGTTGCTCACCTGTCTCTGTCATACGATTACTAAATTAACCCTTGCTTCTCTGTGTTACCCCAATTTTTTTTACATCTGTTTCTTGATTAACCTGAATAACTTCCACACCAAAATGTCTCATTAAGTTGTCAGTGTTAATAATATGAACCTAATTTTGGCCAATATATTATATAACCTCTTGATCTCGTATTACACAAATCAATATTTTCAATCATTAATTAATGCTTCAGGAATCTGGTTGCAAGATGTTAAAGCAAATATATTAAATGCATCAGTGTTTATAGATTACAAAACTAACACCAGACTATATTCTGTGTCATTGTTACCTTGTCTCTCTCTTCATTCATCTATCTATCTATATCTGTCTGTCTCTCTCTCTCTCTCTCTCTCTCTCTCTCTCTCTCTCTCTCTCTCTCTCTATCTATCTATCTATCTATCTCTCTCTCTATCTATCTATCTATCTATCTATCTATCTGTCAATTACTTCAACCCCAGTGCATAACTGGTACTTAATTTATCAACCCCAAAAGGACGAAAGGCAAAGTCGACTTTACCAGAATTTGAACTCCGAATGTAAAGACTAGCAAAATGCAGCTAACCATTTTGCCCACCATGCTAACAATTCCATCAGCTTGCTGCCTTAATGTCAATAAATATTGAAACGGTTTTAGATTGTCGCACCCACCCATATGCTAATGAGAATGCATATTTACATATTTATGAGTGTGTGTGTGTGTGTTTATTGTTGCATCTTTCTTTCTTTCACATTCTACATAATACAAGAATTCAGTTCCAACAGATGTTTATGTGAGGTTGGCCACTTTTAAAGAAATATTCCAACATCTTTTATTTTGTTCTTTTATCATTGTCTAAAAAACATATAAAGGGTGGGGGGAGACACAAAGCTAATATGACAACACAAGGAAATAGAATATTTGATCTGAAAGATGCAGTTGTTTATAAATGAAAATGCAAAACATTAAGGCATGTTTAGTAAAAAGAAGAAGAATCAGCCATTCTGCTAGTTTTTTTTTAGATGAGAATTGTCTTCTGGTAAAAAGGATTTTTTTTTTTAATCTATTCATTATGTTTCTGTACTTCATGAATATTCTTTATAAAATTCCTCAACTAGTCAGCTCCATTCCATATTCATTGTTCTGAGCTGCAGCAGTATGTAGATATCTAAGACATGACATGTAAAATGAGTATATCTTACACACACACACGCACGCACGCACACACACACACACACACACACACACATATATTCGATGAACCATATTCGATGAACAGCACCTGTGCCAGTGGAGCACTAACAGCACCGTCTGAGCGTGATGATTGCCAGAGCAGCTGTCTGGCTTCCGTGCCTCTAACTTAGCGGTTCGGCAAAAGAGACCGATAGAATAAGTACTAGGCTTACAAAGAATAAGCCCTGGGGTCGACTTGCACAACTAAAGGCGGTGCTCCAGCATGGCCGCAGTCAAATGACTGAAAAAGAGTAAAAGAGAACCTCCATACGTTATCTAATGACAGGAGAGTCCATGACACACATATATGTATTTGTGTGTGTTTGTTTGTCTGTATGCACACACACACATACATACGCATTTGTATGTGGGTGGTGATTACTTCGTTCCATTACCTGAACAACCACATGCAGATGAGGAACTCAGAGGTGCAGAGAAGTCAGTCGTCACCACCTTGATTGACTAATAGAAAACCTATTACATGTACCAAGTACTCTTTCATCAAATCTCCGTATGTGCGCACACATTATTTGGTGTAAAACCTGGGGGGGGGGGGGTAAAAAGAACACAGTGCATATAATGCCTGTGTGTGTATGTGTGCTTGTGTGTATGAAGACATACATATGCATGTTAAATTATTGTTTGTCTTTTTTTCTTCTTTCCCCACCCCCACCTCCCCATGACCTTTTGGCTTTAAAACAAGGTTCAGACTGCTTGCGGACTACATTATTATCAGGTTCACCATAACAAGCATTGATTGTTCTTAATGGCAATCAATACAGCAGATAGGAACGGGGTGTGGTTGCTGTAACGTTCACTTAGTTTCTCTACCTAACAGTTGCTATTATGAATGACTTATCACCAAATATCATCCGTGAAAGTTAATGTTGTTTTTAACTAAGTAGTGTTATGCATGCGTCTCTGTAGTAAATGTATTTCTGTTTTAGTTTGTGTGTGTGTGTGTGTGTGTGTGGTGAGGGGTGTACACATTAATATATAAAACTAGATGAATGTGTGTATGTATATGCATATTTATATATATATATATATATATATATACCAAAGTGTATGGGTGTGAATAGATAGATAATTACATGTACATTTGTGTATGTGTGTGTGTGAGAGAGATTATAAAAAGAGAAAAAACAAGGTGTGTTATGAATATAAATAAATATATATATATATATATATATATATACAGAGAGAGACAGACAGACAGACAGACAGACAAAGGGAGGACAAGATGTGTGTGTGTCAGTATAGATAATAAATATTTCAGACCTGGTTCGGTCATGAGATGTGGATGGATGCTGACAGCTCCATAAAGAAGTGCTAATCTCTCAAAGTGGATGGTACTCGGGGGAAGAGGGGAAACCAAGGAAGACGTGGGACAAAGTCTTGGAGGACAACCTCAGGACGATGAGCCTTTCGGGTGAGATGACAAAGGACCAAGATACCCAGTGCCTTGCTGTATTCAAGAAGACCTGTCCTCCACAGCAGAAGTGTAAAGACTGCATCCACTGGAAAAGAGGATCAGCCAACAAGGATCTTGTGCCAATGCCATGTTAAAAGCATCCAGCACACTCTGTAAAGTGGTTGGCATTAGGAAAGGCACCCAACCTTAGAACCTAAATCAAATCAGACTGGAATATGGCGCAGATCCACAGCTTGCCAGCCCTGGTTAAACCACCAAAACCATGCCAGCATGAGAAACAGATATTAGGACTTATCTTTACATATATATATATATATTGTTGTACTTGGGGATGGTCATATTGCCAGTTTAGCCAATAAAAACACACGCACTGTGTATTTGGTGTTAATTTGCTTCAGCTTTATATTACATTAATCTTAATCTTATTTCGGCCAGAGTTCTTTCGTCACACTTCTGTGACCTCATCGGTGGTCCTTTGTTTCCTTCTTTCTTATGTGTGTCTCACCTTGCTAACTATCAGCCATATATATATATATATATATATATATATAGGTGCAGGAATGGTTGTGTGGTAAGTAGCTTGCTTACCGACCACATGGTTCTGGGTTCAACCCCACTGTGTGGCATCTTGGGCAAGTGTCTTCTGCTATAGCTGACCAAAGCCTTGTGAGTGGATTTGTTAGACAGAGACTGAAAGAAGCTCATCGTGTATATATATATATATGTGTGTGTTTGTGTTTGTCCCCCCACCACCAACATTGCTTGACAACTGATGCTGGTGTGTTTACATCCCTGTAACTTAGCGGTTCGGCAAAAGCCACTGATAGAATAAGTACTAGGCTTACTAAGAGTAAAGTCCTGGGGTCGATTCGTTCGACTAAAGGCGGTGCTCCAACATGGCCGCAGTCAAAATGACCGAAACAAATAGAAGGGTAAAAGAGTGTATATAGAGAGAAGATCCCTCGTTTGTGGGATCAATTAACATTAGCACATGTTGTTGAATGAAATCACTTTGTGATCCATGTTAGTATGTCAGAGCGTCTGTAAATCCTATCTCATAACTTTTAAAACTCTACAATATCAATCGGCATAGTCCTTCCGTAGATGAGATAAGGATCTCATTAAACATTCTAATGCAGATCAATAACCTAGTTTCAATAAAAAAAAAGTGAAAAAAAAAAAAAGCAGGAAAAAAAAGAAAGAAAAATAACCAACTGTAAATATGTCATTGTTTTAATCAATACACAGGAAATTCTCATTAAGCTCCATTAACCTGCAGTTTGTTTCAGGCATGCTTCTTGTTATTGTGTATCTTACGCTGGTTAAATGTACAGCTATGTTGAATTTGTAGAAGATTAACTGTCGCTCCAATACATCTCTAAACATCTCGGTTATTATTTTGAAACCACCTCCGCTTTTCCATCTCCTCGTGTTTGTGTATAATTGATAAATTCTATTTGTTCTGCAAGATTCTTGGTGTGAAGTTGTGTGTTAAAACAGATATTGTTATACATGGGGATGGTCATTTTCCTTTCTTTTCTTTTCGTTTGTGGCAATGAATGCATACAGTGAAAATCAAATAGTTTTATTGGCAAAAAAAAAAAAAAAAAAAAAGGAAAATTAGAAAATTGTCATAGATACAGGTGTGGCTGTGTGATAAGAAGCTTGCTTCTCAACCACATGATTCCAAGTTCAGTCCCGCTGCATGGCTTCTTGGGCAAGTGTCTTCTACTATAGCCTTGGGCTGGCCAAAGCCTTGTGAATGGATTTGGGAGACAGAAACTGAAATAAACCTGTTATTTATATATATATATATATATATATATATATATATATATATATATATATATATATACACACTCTCGGAATGGTTGGCATTTCTAGCTGTATAAACTCCGCAAGATCAGATTGGAGCCTGGTGCAGCCATCTGGCTCACTAGTCCCCAGTCAAACCATCCAACCCATGCCAAGAAAATAATTTTTTTGAACTCTCTAACACTTCTGTTACCATATTTCTGTTGAAAGATACTGGCATTTTATTTAAATTAATTCTGGAACTAATGATGGAGTTAATTAGATAACTCAGTTGTTATTAAGCTGCTGTTTGAATCATAAACTGACATGGTATCTTGATGGAGGGTTTTAATTAAGATCACTTTAAACCAGGAAATTAACATCACAGAACCAGGTGTCGTAAGGGTTTACTTACATTAAATTTTTCTTTAACCCTTTAGTATACAGATTATTCTGTCTAATGTAATGCTTATTTAATCAAATTGTTTTGAATTAATCATGCAAAAACATCGTAGCATTAAAATTTTGAGGATGTAGTTGCTTATTCTTAGAATGACATTGTAGGATAAGTGTGCAAAGCCAGATCTGGCCAGTTTGAACATAAAACAAGTAGAATATTTGGGCCGGATATGGCCGGTTTAAATGATAAAGGGTTAAATATTGTTGAAATTAAAACCTAATTCCTGATCCTGCCTAATATTTAAAACTTAATCCTTAATTCTGTAATAATTAAAAATTGTCTCTCTTTTGTTGTCTTTGCAGGAAAAGCCGAAAGAAAACGGTATTTCAAATAATTTTGATACAGATTATGAGGTAAAAGACGACGAAGACATGTCTGAAGAAAACGAAGGACACATCTATGCTAACAGTGAGCCACTTGCTCATCCCGTGTATGAGAATGTCAGTGTGAATGGTAAAGCAGACAATGACGATACATACGAAAATGTTATGAAAGAAACAGGTAATGACCAGGAGATAAGTGTTACACTCAAGACGGAAGAGTCTAGTCCTTTGTATGACACTTTACCTTCCTTGAAGAAAGAGATCGATAACAATAATGACGAAGATGATATCGTCGTTGTTTCTGATACAATGGATGAGATGGTGGTTCATGATATTGAAAAAGAAAGCAAACCAGCAGAGGAGGCTGCTTCTGTGACAGAAGAGGATAATGCTATCGAAGCAGAAGTTGAAATAGAAATTCCACAAACGCAGGAGGAAGAACAGCCCAAGTCTCCATCTCACAGCCGGAGCAATAGTGCCAGTCCTACGGAAAGGCCTGCAAGCCCGACTCCAGCTAGTGATGAAGAACCACATGAACCAAATGTCTGTCATAGCCCAAGCCCAAGTATGTCCGATGAGGAAACTGCTAACATAGCTGCTACTTCGGAAGATAACGATAACGATACACGCCGTGATTCGATGCACAGCCCAGTCCCGACGCCAACTCCTAGGAAAAGAACAAGCTTGTGTCATGGTAAAAGCCCAGAATTTGATATTAATAAAGAAGCGTGTCGAAGCCCTAGTCCTAAGGAACCTAGTATCAGCTCTGAAGGGAGAAATACACGAAGCCCAAGTCCTGACGACATGATAATCCACCAGGTGAGTTCTTTTTGCTTTCTTTTCATTAACCATTCCAGTAAAACGTTGTATTTCCATGAGGAATTTTCTAAGTTCAACACTTCAAAAGATTACTTCAGTATTGAATTTTATTTTAATTGATTTATATAACCCTTTAATTTCCCAGGTAAATGTTTTGTCAAAGACATTTAGATACATACCCATTTTCCAACTCTGTTGTTAAATCAACATATTTTTTTTAAAGCATTTTCACCAATGATCTTATCCACCAAATAAAATATTAGTTTAGTTTGAGGCAACAGTTTTTTCTTCAAGAACTCTGCATTTCCATGAAATCCAATTTTCCTATAAATCATACAATCTTAGGAACAGCGTTGGGAACATTGAAAAACAAATTATTACATTTCACTGAAAGTTTGCAGAGTTATTTCCCTTGTCTCAATTATTGTACTTCAGTTGCCTTGATAAGGTGATTATGTCTACTAGCCTACTATGAGTTTCAGCCAGACTGGCCATTCTGGAGTAAAGTCTAAAAATTCAAGCTTTATCATAGACACTGACAGATATTAAATTGAAAAATACCGAAAATGTCATCTCAATTGTATTGTTCCAGACTGTTTTTAAAAGGATAAAGAGGACTCTTTGTTGATAATAAAACTATTGCCATATAATTTGTTAAATCATAATCCAGTATTTTATGTCTACTTTTCTATGCTAGCATGAGTTGGAAGAGTTGAGCAATTTTTTTTCTGAGACAATATTTTATAGACAGATTACTAACCAGTAATTAATCCTTACTGTTATTTCTCATGACCGACAAGAGATGTAGCCTATCCATTCTAAAACTAGGTTGCACATAGTATTGTATATCCTGGTTTATCAAGTACAATATTTTTGTGTCTAAATGTACTGCATATTTGGCATGCCTGTTCGATTTGAGATTTGAAAGTGCTGTCAGTAGGGGTGTGTTTCAATGCACACTTTTGAACACATGAACAACACACCCAGACACTAGGGGCTCTAGCAGTGGTTCTCAATCAAGGTCCATGGAAGATCTTTGTTGTTAAAATTTATCTGCAATAAATTGGTTATACTTCTATGAGACACAAAATATTTTTAATTTTTTATGCAATTCCTAATCATAAGTAAGAATTTTTTATGCACATCAAATGTCTATTTAAGTCCAGTAGAATAGAATAGGAACCAATAGGAAAATGGTATAGAACCACTGATCTGTATGGTAACTCAACCTGCTAGAAATAGCAGCCATATATCCCTCATCATACACCCTGCCATCTTAAAAAATAGGAAGGATATATTGAACAATGAAATCATATAGCCCAGTGGTTAGGGTGTCGCACTCATGATCATAAGATCATGGTTTCAATTCCTGGATTTTGTAATGTGTTGTAATCTCAGTCATTTATATACCACGGGAACCAGGTTAGTTTCTGGCCTCGTGAATCCCAGGGTTTGTCATGACAGACCCTACATTAGACAAAGTTTTCCCATATAATCAAAATAATAGGATGTCATAGCACTATTCAAAGGTCTGCTCAATCGGGGCCTTCCTTGGTTTAAACAACAACTGTGCATGTGTTTATTATTGATGTAATGACCTTCCTTAAGTTACAACAAAATCTCATGAGAAGTCCCATTAATATCTCTTTTTTTAGCCAACTTTAATCTTCTCAAGATAAACCATTTTTATGTCAATGATTTTGATGCAAATACCTCGTTATTTTATATTACTCCCACAACTTTAAAGTTTTCATCATCATCATAAGTTTGTTTTCCATACTTACATGGATTGGATACTTAGGATCTGGTAAGTCTCAGGGCCACATTGAGCTCCAATGTCAGCTTCAGCATGGTTTGTGGCTGGATGTCTAGCTGGATGTCTTTCCATACACCAACCACTTACATTGTGTACTGGGTGCTTTTTTTCATGCCACCAGCACTAGTGAGGTTGCCAAATAACTTGCAAGACAGACAAAGTAAAGGGGGGAAAATCCTTGACTAAGTGGGGTTAGTATTGGAGAAAGTAGTGGCTTTGTAGATGGTGTTAGGACATTAACCCTTTCGTTACCAACCTGGTTGAAACCAGCTCTAGCTCTGAGTACAAACGTCTTGTTTTCATAAGTTCTGAATTAAAATCTTCCACCAAACCTTAGTCACAATTTTTGTTCCTAACACTAGCTTAATGATAACTAAGTTATTTTACTAAATTCTTTGTTATATTTAAAATTAATTGAAAGAAACACAGAGCATCTCAAAATAAATTTAGTAACAAAAGGGTTAAAGTATGATAGAGGGACACATGCAAGTGTCTTGCTGTAGAGAAGATACATGGCTACCCCACATTAACTACCTGCATATCTAAATTAATACTGTCAATCACAATTTTGAGTCATGTTTGAAATACCAGCTTGATAGTGAAAATGTTAGTTATTTTAGTAAGTTTTACAAATTATTGATTGTCTGCAAAAGTACTTCAGAATGTGTATTTCCTTAGAAATATTATAAGGAAAAGGTTAATATTTTAAAATATTTTAGCAGCAGTTGCAAATGTGAAACTCTGGATTATCTTTCCATTTAACAAGCATATGATTGAACTTTGTTGAATTTGTAACAAACATCTGTTACTCTCTATTTTTCTCTGTCTGTCATCAGGAGTTTATAGAATCAATCTTGGTAGTCATTGATTTGATGTTTACTAAATTTGTCGCTAGTTTTGATTATTTTTGTCCTTATATACTTCAGCTGTCTCATCTTTCTTTCTCGGGTTGTATAAATTGTTCAAGCACCATTGAAAACACTACATGTTTTCTCTTCATTTCTTTTTTTTCGTTTATTTGGTTACATTTCACTTAGCAGCTGCTGTGTTGCTCTACTCATTATCTATGATCATTCATTCAACAAGCATGGAAAGCAGGTTACCTCTGGAGTGGATTTTTTTACAACACAGGAGTCACAAGTTACTACTGGTTAAATTTCAATTAATTCATTATCATCATCATTATTATTATTATCATTATTCTATAATTTAAGGAAAAATTGCATTCCTTCACAATTTTTATTCGGCTGCATTTTCTTCCCTTATTTGACAATAACCTCTGGGATAAAGAAAAAAAAAAAAGAATTTCTAATCTTCAATGATATTTATGTTAATGCATGAATCTCACATATTTTGACCTGATTTAAAATGTTTTAATTAATTGATATTGAAAAACAAAATAAGAATTGAATAGCAAAGGTTTTCTATTTTGTTGATTTGCCATCTGTCGGGAGAAAAAGGTTAGTTGAAAAATAGTAAGGTTTGGTATTTATAGAAACTAATGTTGTAATGAAGCTGTCATTAAATGCGCAATATTGATCTTCTATAGAGAGGAGTTTTATCTTTCTGTTTACAAAAACAAAAATTCTTTAAATCAATAGTTTATACATTTCATTGATAATGTGATTTGTTTAAAACATAGAAATATTGAAAGCAATGTAAAAGGAAATTATTGCTTCATTAAAGAGAGAAAAAAGACAGAAATAATGAATTGCAAAATGAAGCTTGTTGTGAATTCTATAAAAGTAACTGGAGATTTTTCCAGGTGGAATCTTGGGATTTTAAACGTATTCTGTTGATTTTTATTATTATTATTATTATTATTATCATTATCATCATCATGAAAAATCAAAATATTACGACTGAAAATGTGACATTTTAGAAAAAAAAAACTATATTTATATTCTATAGTTATTTGAAGAAGTCAGTAATGTAGGAATATGCTGTTTTATGTTGTTATTAGTTCAGCTAAGACTTCGGATGAAAGATGAGCTGCGAATCTGGAAGCAAAGTAAAAAAGCAAAAATATATTCTAGACTATCGATTAGCACTTCCTATTCTTGAAACAGGAAACTATAGCATCAGTGGGAAGAAAATCTATTTGCTTATTAATGAATATGTTCAGTTATCGACATCTCTGAGCATTCCAACATGAACCAGGTGAATTTTAATGTCAACGGCAACCAAAGATTGTCCTTAGGTGCTAGAATTGCAGCAGTAGTTCGAACTGATTATGATGGCAACATTATCGTAGATAGACCGTTTTCAAAATCACAATGCCAGTTAGAAAATAAATATCTCGAAACTAGAACAGGTTCGTTAAAACCTTCCGTTTGGAAAAGGGACTTGTATCGAGCAGAAATAACCGATCCCATCTACTCACATGCAAAAATCAACAAAGTTACTCACCCCCAAAATTCATTCTTTTGGAGAACAAAATCTTTCTTCCAAAATAATCAAAAGAATAGAACGAATACAAAAAAAAATGTTAAAGAGGTAAGGTTGTTTTTTTTAATTAATTTTTATCCTTATTATTATTATTGTTGTTATTATCATTATTACTTTGTTGCAAGGTGGTGAACTGTCAGAATCGTTAACACCCCAAGCGAAATGCTTAGCAGTATTTTGTCTGCTGCTATGTTCTGCGTTCAAATTCCGCCGAGGTCAACTTTGCCTTTCATCCTCTCGTGGTCAATAAAATAAATACCAGTTGGTTACTAGGGTTGACTTATGCCCACCTCTCCTGAATTTGCTGGCCTTGTGCCAAAATTTGAAATCATCATCATTATCATCATTATTATTATTATTATTATTATTATTATTATTATTATGATTATGCCTCGTATTATATTTCAACACTGCCTTACATACGACCAACACATTAATCTCAGTGTTTACAAATTGTGACACCTTCCGCTCAATGTTTTAAATTGTTTTCATCTG
>NC_142938.1:8081263-8138763 GCF_046866305.1 Octopus bimaculoides
TCACTGGTTTTAAGCAGCATAAACAGACATACACTCACGCAAGAATGTATTTATTTACAGATGTATGTATGTATGTTTGTGTGTGTGCGCACATGTGGCAGAATCATGAGCATATCAGACAAGACACTTAGGGGTATTTCTTCCAGGTCTTAACTTTCTGAGTTCTAGTCCTGCCAAGGTCATTGCTTTTATCCATTCACGGTCTATAAGATTAGCACAGTCATGCCTGCACTCAACCATGCTTATGTTTTTACTCACTCATAATTTGTATATGTTATACATAGATGCAATTTGTATGTGTATGTGTGTACCATATCAGGACAATTACCCGCTTTGGTTAATTACCCCTTCTCTAATATATTAAGAAGTTTTAAATCATCATCTGTTGTCCTTGGAGAGGGTGGAGTTATTGTCCATGGAGGGTAAGTGTCCTAGACTCGTGTGTACATGTATACATGAGGGGCAACTTGTATTCTATATGGAGAATATCTGGATCTCATCTGTGAACTATATACTAATGTAAACACATACATTTACATTCTAACAAAGAGAAATGTACAGATATAAATAATGTTTGTAGAAATATTAACATGAGAACTTGGCAGGACATAAACCTTCTATTTCTTGTGACGTATCAGTTTAATGACAACGTTGCCACATGCCATCAACAGAATTCCTCCCACCTTTCACATCATTCTCTTTATGTCTGCATGCAGAAAATTTTTAGATTGCTTTTTCTGTTTTTTCTTTGGACATTTTATTTGATTTTTGATTTTTCAACAAACATAGTTATGCTTCCATTTGACCATAATTCTGATAGATTCCATTAAAGTTCTTCCTTAATGATTGGAAAAAGAAAATAAAAGAAAGAAATACAGAAACCCATACAAGACAATAGACAGGTAGAAAAATGATATCAATCTTTTGACGTGTATGTGCTGGTAAACTTAGAGATAGATCTCATACGACAGACATAATCATGTGCATGTGCACACATGCATATGCATACATTCACATACAATATTATTATCGCTACAGTAAATATTACATATATTCTGTTTTCCTTTAAAATGTTGGCATGTGTTTGTTTATAAAGTGTTAACCTGCAACAATAAATTTAATTTACATATGTGTGTGTGTGCACGCGCACAGAACACACATGAACAGTCTTGGTCTCTCCTCCCACCTCTCTCTCTCCTCCCACCTCTCTCTCTCTCTCCCACCTCTCTCTCTCTCTCCCACCTCTCTCTCTCAGTAGTGTAGCTTCTCTCCGTTGCTATTGAGTTTCGCGTTTCAGTTTTAAACAGCTGTGCAAAACGAAAATGAGTGCAGCGACAGAGGGAATCCTCTGCTTTCAATAAATGAATAAATTCAACTATCTTTAGTGAGTGCACCCCCTCCTCCAGTTTGTAAATTCAAACATATATATATTGTGTGTGTGTGCGCGCTAAAAGCTCAACATCACACACATATAAATAAATATATATACACATACATATAGATCGATAGATAGATAGGTGGTTCTCAATTGGGGTCCATATGGCCCCTGAGGGTCCATATAAGATTTTTGGGGACTGACATAACAAAATAGTAAATTAGGGGTGGAAGTCTACAGTGGTATTTTAACCCTTTTGTTACCTTATTTCTGTTGAGATGCTCTGTGTTTCTTTCAATTACTTTAAATATAACAAAGAGTTTAGTAAAATCACTTAGTTATCATTAAGCTAGTGTTAGGAACATAAATTGTGACTAAGGTTTGGTGGAAGATTTTAATTAAAAACTTATGAAATCAAGACGTTTGTACTCAGAGCCAGAGTCAGTTTCAGCCGGGTTGGTGACGAAAGGGTTAAACGACTAGAATAAAATATAAATTAAATAAAAATAAAAAGGGAGCCACTACTTTTAATAAACTGAGTATCTGTAATAATATTTCCCTGCCGAAACTGAAAATCTGAAGGTGATCTAAAGCTTTTGGAAGCCAAAGAATGGATAAGGATTTCCAGCAGCATATGGCTTTAGCTCTTGCTGGTCAACAGTTCCTGTTGACCTGTTGGTCATGAGTATTTTGATCCTTTCCCTTGGACTCCCTCTTTCCACTCGTTCCTACTTCTTAGATGAATTGGTACCTAATTACTCAGCTGTTAGCCTCCATATGTACGTATGAGCTTCGTGAGACAACTGCAGAGACGCTTCCGAAAAAAAATTTTCAGTAACCATTGGAGAACCGATTATAGCAGTGACTCAAAGAATTCCTAGCAATGTGCGGGTGACACGTAAAAGCACCCACTACACTCCCTGAGTGGTTGGCGTTAGGAAGGGCATCCAGCTGTAGAAACTCTGCCAAATTAGATTGGAGCCTGGTGTTGCCATCCGGTTTCACCAGTCCTCAGTCAAATCGTCCAACCCATGCTAGCATGGAAAGCGGACGTTAAACGATGATGATGATGATGATCTGATGAAGGAATTTTTATATTCTGAAATATTATATCATATCAGACTATGGATAATTAAATTATAACAGTTATTATAGCCCAGTCTGCATTGTTGTGCCAGTCAAGACACGTTATATTAATTAAAATAATTATTTGTAAACTTTGTATGGGAAATGTTCCTCCACTTTATGTTGCACTTCAATAGAAAATTTTTAAAATTATTTTATATTAAGCATATTGTTTATTTTAGTCAAACTGGTATCCTCATCTTGATTGTTGCTTTTGCTACATTTTGGCAGTTGTATGCTCCAGCCATTTTTCAGTGTCTTGTTTTGAATTCAATTGTTGTATTGGAATTTCGAACCTAACCCTTAATTTGATCCATGGTAGTACACTGCTCTCTGCATTTCGTGATATTCTTTTATTTCGGTTGATTTTTTTTTTGTGAATTACCTTAGAATGTATTTTTATTTGTGTGTGTTATATCGTTGATGAAATTATTTGAACCATTGCAGGTACTTTATAGATCTACTAAGTATCTGGTACTGTCTAAATCCTACAAGCGGAATGGTATTTATTATTTGTATGGGAAGCGCTCCAAAAATGAACCCAACCAAATTCTAAGAGGCAATGATCTCTCAAATGTTTCCACTTTTAAGACACATAAGTGTCAAGTGAGTATGATGACGCACAGACCCCACTGGTTTAAACTATATGTCATTCCTCACAAAATATGCATATACATGCACACATGCATATACATACGTATATACACATATATCGGTATTTATATGTATGTTTGTAGGGGCTTCAATGTATGCATATGTAGGTAGTATAATTAGGTTTGCATATAGTATTAACGTGTGTTATCTATCAATGCACAAATGTTTGTTTGTGTGAGGGAATTTTGTTACTTCTTTTGCTTGTTTCAGTCATTGAAATGCAGCCATGCTGGAGCACTGCTTTCAGTGTTTTGGTTGATTTGTGTCAATCCCGGTACTTAATTCAGTCAGGTACTTTATTCTATCAATTTCTATTTATTTGGGCCAGTGCCATGTAAAAAGAGCATGTTGCCATAATTTAGCCCCAGGAGACATCGTCTCCAGCTGGCTATACGACACGATCTGCGTCCTTATATTTTCAAACAAGGGAATCTAGCACCCCCACTCAGCTCAAAACAATATATGTGTATCGCAAAGGGAAATAAGCCGGAAATCGCGATACACAGATATTGTTTTGAACTGAGTGGGGGTGCTGGATCCCTTTGTTCGAAAATATAAGGACACAGATCGTGCTGTATAGCCAGCTGGAGACGATGTCTCCTGGGGCTAAATTACAGTAACATTCATCCTAAACCAGGACTGCCATGTTATGTTGGCAAAAATCTTTACTCCATAGCAAATGTTTGTTTAGATCCTGGTCAGCTTTGATCAAGCAAGCCTGAAATCAAAGGCATTGCAGCCATGTCCATCCCTTCTTATTGTAGGTCAGAGACAACATTATCTTATGTCTTTATCTTATATTATCTTATGTCATTATCTTATATCTTATGTGGTTAGCCCACATTACTCTGAGAGGGAATACAGGGCCAGTTTCCAAGTTTTTCTGGTGTGTGTATTCTCCACCTGGACAGGATACCAGTCCATCACAGGTTTACTCCTTTTTACCAGCTGAGTACCCTGGAGCAGCATGAAATAAAGCATTTTTGCTAAAGAACACAACTCATCACCTGGTCCAGGAATCGAAATCACAATCTTACAATCATGAGTCCAACACCCTAACCACTAAGCCATGCACCTCCACTTTTATTTAATATGGTAGAGTGTAATTTGAGGAAGTCTGGCTGCTATTTCTAACAGTAATTGATTTCTATTTTATGGCATTCTGCAAAAACTGTTCTTTGAATGATTTTAATGTTTAATTTATCTGAACAACGTCATTAACTGGTATGTTACCAATATCGATTATAATTTTAATATGTCAATAAAATAATGTAGTCTGTGTAATACTTACAGGTTTTAAAATGTTGTGCTTAAGTTAATATTTAATTGAATCAATTATCATAATTTTCATTTATACTTTAAAGCACTTTCAAACTCCTTTTATTACCCCTGTGGAAATTAGGTGTGTGGCTTAGTGGTTTGGCTCGCGATTATATGGTCATGAGTTCAATTCCTGGTGATGCATTGTGTTCTTGAGCAAGACACTTTATTTCACGTTGCTCCAGTCCACTCAGCTGACAGAAACGAGTAGTCCCTGTATTTCAAAGGGACCAGCCTTGTCATATATTGTGTTTGCTACATTAGGCATGTTAGCACTTAGATCACTCTTGTTGATTGGCCCATCTCTGACCAGTGTGTCACCATTACTTAATTCATTAATCATGACAGAATGCAAAGCTTTATTCTGATGGGATTTGCAACATAGAAAGCAGAGACCAAATTAATTAGTTTTATACTTGTCTACAAACTTCTGCCATGACACAGTCCTGTTAATGTTTCATTATCATCAGACAACATTTCAGGGGTGTTTTATGCCCAACTAAACATAATTATTTTAAACACCAACATTTCAATTCTCAATATATTTGTATTTATTGCCTTTTTATCTTCTCTTCTTCCCTCTTTTGTTTTTCCTTTGTTTTTGTTTCTTCGTTTCCCCCTTCCCCGTGTGTAAGTAGATCTGCATATGCCTAGATTTAATTAGCCTTTTATCTTAATTACCTCTCTCACTTAATTTTGATAATCATAACTCTCATTGTTAATTACCCTACCCCTTCTATACTCCTGATTGTCCTTTTCCTCTTTTATTTATGTCATGTGTCGTGTTATCACACCACATAAGTATCTTTGTATCCACACTGTAATGATCATTAAGCCACAGCCTCTTACCAAACCAGAATTGATCTTTAAACATTCCTATCAGTAAGTTATGAACATTCACTATAGCTATGGCAGACAAACCAAAGGTTAGTTCTGGATTAATTCATTCACTTTCATCATTTAGAATTTTTCTTTTTTATCTTTTACTTTACTGATGTATACACGCACACACACACACACACACACACACACACACACACACACACACACATACACTGTCCACCCCATGCCAGCATGGACAATGGAGGTCAAATAATGATGATGATGATGGTATATATATATATATATATACTACCTCTGGTATTTGAGTACTCTTTTTTCCACCTTGTTGCACATTTTATGTGCTTACTCCGGTATATATATATATATATAAGCCTGTCATATGTATATGTGTGTGTGTATATGTATATATATATATATATATATATATATACACACACATAACTTTGATAAGTTTCAACCAGTATAGGCCCAGGCCATGCCTAACTTAATAACACCACCTGGTATATGTATGTATGTATATTTTCTATGTGTGTGTGTGTGTGTGTGTGTGTGTAAATGCATGCATATCCTTGTTGCTACATGGCATGGTGGTTGTAAATAAGCATCTTAACCATGCAGTCGATGTTGTTTATTTCCAGTTTTACAAAGAAAAAAAAAACATGTCTGACCAGGGGAGAAATATTGTCTTGCTTGGAAATAGGTGAGGGTTGGTGACAGCAAGGGCATCTGGTTAGAGAAAAAAATCTGCCTCAACACATTCCGTCTGACTCTTGCAAGCATAGAAAAGTGGACATTAAATGGTGATGATGATGATGACAAGAGTTAGTATTTCGAATGTAGTAATAATAACGCTATATATGTAAGCTCACCCATAAAACATCTTCAGGTCCTTGTATAGTGAAGGTTGAAGGTTACATGTGAGGTTGTTCATCAATAGAATAATTGTGGTATGTTCCTCTCATGGTAATGATTTAGGACAAGATGACCTGAGCAGAATGAGAATTAAGTCTTCCCTGTCATTGGCTTATGGCCAGCCATCCTATCAACTAAGGCAGCTGTAATTTTCCTGAAAGATGGTGCCGTTTATTTATACAATTATAGTTATTCTGTGTGCATTCAGTTCCATATTTAATTAGAAGAAATACAGAATGTCTGTGCAATGTATTTGTGCACAAATTTCCTGCAAACACAGAAATGTATACAAAGCTATATGCATGCATATGTGTATGTGTGTGTATATATATATATAGATAGATACATAGATAGATACATAGATAGATAAGCAGACCAGACAGACAGACAGATAGATATTGTTTATGCCGTGAGAATTTTGAAACTCCAGGAGATGTGAAATAAATTGTTTTAACTATGAAACATGGGGTAGATTAAGGCATAAACACTTAAGACGTAAATATTAGGTGAGATAAAAAAACCAAAGGCTACCACTTGCATACATTCGTGTGTATGTGTGTGTGCCTACATGTAAAGGCACACTCACTCACACACTGTATATACATATATCTATATGTGTTTTGTAATAGTTTGATTCTGTTTACTATACCAGTTATTTTAGTGGCAAGAAAGTTATTGTTGACACTTTTCTGAAATTCTGTCCTGTAATTATGTGTTTGACTTTTAATTAACTCTTCTTTAATTAATTTTTTTTCACTCTTCAATTATAATTATAATGTTTGATTTCTTTTGAAGTCTTGTGAATTTACTAAATCTGTTAAAGTATAGTAATCATCCTTAATACCTTTGCCAAAGCAGATTTTTTTTCTTCAATTTTTTTTTTTTTTTTAACCTTTTGAAGTTCTTCGAGTTCCTTCTTTTCAAATTCCCTGACCCTCCCCCCTATCTCTCTCTCTCTCTCTCTCTCTCTTTAAATTCTTAAACATTTTTAAATATAGTCAAAGTCCCATGGTTTAGATAAGTCTGCAAATTTTCCTTGGCGAATGTTAATTTTATTTGAACTTTCTACAGATAAACATCATCATTACTACTACTACTACTACTACTACCACCAACACCTACTACTACCACCACTACTACTACTACCACCACCACCACCACCACAACCTACTACCACCATCACCACCACTACTGCTACTGTGGTGAGCTGGCTGAATCATTAGCACACTGGACAAAATGCCTGGTGGCATTTTGTCTGTCTTTATGTCCTGAGTTCAAGTTCCACTGAGGTCAACTCTCTCCATTAAATCGACATTGCTTGCACAAGTTTGCTACATGTCAGATGTCAAAATTATCACAGACCAACATGAAATGAAGTTGTTTTGCTCAAGAACACAACGCACTGCTTGGCCCAGGAATTGAACTTGTGATGTAGCGATTGTAAGTGCAACGCCCAAACCATAATAATAGTATTTCTCAGAATGTGTTCAACAACTGTGTAAAGCGCCCAAAATTAATTTGTTTTCTTATTATATATTTATTTATGCTTGTTAATCTGTAAACATTGAAATTAAAAAATTGAGATAATTTGATTGGGAACAATTCAAAGGTTGAACCTATATAACTTAAGAGCAATTATCCATAACAGCAGGAGCCAAGTATATCTGATTAACTGAAATAGGCCAGATAAAATCTTTTATTTTATAAACCAAGTATTCTGAGAAAATTATAATTTACTGCATCTTTGTTAATAACAGTATTTGTTAGGCAATGATTGCAATTACTGTTTGCCCCAGCTCTTTATGTTCCAAGTTCAAATCCTGTACAGGCCAGCTTTGCTTTTCATCTCCCCAAATTCGTTAAAATAAAATATCAATTGATTTAATTGTCCCTTCTACCACTGATTTTCTCTCCTTCTAGTTAGTTAGTCCTCATTATTCTGTGAGGAGCATAGGGCTGTGGCTATTTCATGCCAGTGGATATGATTTTGGGGTCACCTACCTCATTTCAGTGACGGCACATGGCTCAGTGGTTTGAGCATCGGACTCACAATCATGAGATAGTGAGTTTGATTCCTGGAGTGGGCTGTGTGTAATGTTCTTGAGAAAGGCTCTTTATTTCACATTGTTCCAGTTCACTCAGTTATAGAAATGAGTTGTGACATCACCGGTGCAGAGAGAGGAGGCTGGTATGCATGGGCTTCCACAAACAACCTTGCCCGGACTTGTGCCTGAGAGGGTAACTTTCTAGGTGCAATCCCATGGTCATTCGTGGTGGTGGTGGTGGTAGTGGCGGCAGCGGTTTCTTTATTAACCACAAAGGGTTTACATATAAAAAAAAACATTAAGGAGGACACGTGTGTGTGTGTGTGTTATTGTGAGGGTTTTGCTTGGAAGTAAGTTTAACCAAAAAAAAAAAAAATTCAGCAATGTGTATCCCTCAATAGGAAGGGGACATTCAAGGGCTGCTTATGGAAAAAGCCCATAAAACCACTGGTGCCCTAACTTCCGGGTCATTTGCCTTTTCTCAGTTCCTTATCACTGATTTATGGGTGTATGCTCAGGGCAAACCCATTCACCCACACCATGCTTGCCTCTCTCATCCACCTTTCAACTAAATGGCTGGAAGTCAGCTTTCATTCACTTGTTAAGTCTACTCACCTGAGTAGGCATGTCACCCTTCACTCCCTTCTCATATACACACGCTTGCAACATTAACTTGCCTGTCGTTGTTACTCATAAGCCAACACATTAGGCAATTCAAACGCCCACAATTTCTTTACCAAAGACATGAAAGTTTTTAAAGCAAGGAGCAACTCTTTTATCTAACCCCCAACCAAAAATATATTCTTATTTATATTATATTTCGGATTTTGGAAGAATTTTCTATAATCATTACTTATATGATTTTTCAAACCCTTTCATTTTAGTCAGGTTTTTTTTTAAATGCAGTTGGCAGTTGATTTTCCTTACTAGTTACCTGCATATACTGTATGTATGACTAAGCCAGCATTCTTTCCTCTATTAGTACGCTGCTGCTACTACAGCTGTTTAATATCCACTCAGTATGGGTAGTGTTGGTTTAGCACGTGAAAGCTCTCGACACATTTTCCCCTCCTACAAACCTGTCAATTCCATCATTGATATCAAGATGTGTTCTTGAGAAAACAAGCTTCCTTTATCATATTCTTCCGTGTCTTGTTTTATTACAAATGACCATGGTAATTTTGGCGAAACAGGGGGTGGGGTGGGGGAAAAGCAACTCCCTAAATATGCTCCTTTCTGTTCCCTTTTTCCATTTTTTCCAAAGCTATTCTCCTTTTAGTCTGCCCTCCCACTGACATGACGCACTTCTTCATTGGTTTTATTTGTTCTTGTCTTTTTCTTTTGTTTTCCTATTTTCTGAAAATAAAAATTTGTTACTGGTAAGAAAAAAAAAGAAATGATACTGTACTGGTCCATTGCCAAATTTTGGTGAAGGTTTGTAATGAGATACAGACATGCTTTAATATTCATTTCTGTAGCTCTCTCTCTCTCTCTCTCTCTGGCTGCCGATACACCTTGGCCATCTGTTAGGAATGGGGGAGTGCTTTGTCTTTGTATGCGAATCTCTCTCTCTCTCTCTCTCTCTCTCTCTCTCATCTAAAATCTTTTTGTTATTTATTCTGACTAATATCCGTAAGCTGGAGAAGACAAAACTCCTGGCAACTCAAATTTGAGACACAATTTGAAATCCTTGTTTCCACTATATTCAAAGGCATAAACATCACATAATCTCTTTGTCTGTTTAACTCTTCTGCTGCGAAACTGCATCAGACTGTCCCTTATTCTATGAATAAAAACTTCCTGTTTTAAAGTAATCTAAATTAAACCTTGCATCAAAATGTCTTGTTAATTTATATTCCAATTTTGAGTGTAATAAATTCTGCTAAATTTTGTTAAATTCTTCATCATTTTCAAAATTAACTAAAACAAAAAACAGTACATTTCAATGAAAAATATGGTAACCGAAGAGTTAGAACATTATCACTGATTATCCCCTCTGTGTCTAGCTCCTTGTGGGCAGTAAAGAAATAAGAAGAGTTAGGAGATTATTTAGTTCTCAGATAATCATATCTCTCCAACCCAGTAATAAAATTTGAGAGTTAAGTCTTCATAAAATTTCTTATTGATAACATTAAAAGGCCATTTTACTCACAATATTTTCTCTGGGACCTATATTTCTAAGAATCTTTTCAGAGTTTCTTTTTAACCAGGTGTGCTTTTTTAAAATAGAAGACACTAGCCAAAGTACCCTGCATTGGGACTGAACTTGGAAGCACATGATAAGAAAAAGAATATTTGAATAGGATTTGTAATACTATAAGATTATGATATTATAAGATTAAGATAATGTCCAACGAGGACTTCAGCATTCTCTGTAACTGCATTGTCACCTATTCTTATCTGGAATCTTTCTGAGTATGATGGAGTAGCACTGTAAAATATGCCAATTCTTGGTTAATACCACCCCATCCTCCTTTCCATATACAAACAGGGGGCAGGAAATGAAGTGAGGTGTTTAAAATGGGGGGGGGGGTTCTTTAAATGGAACCAAATGACTTCTAAAACAGTGATTATTATGTGTTTCTGGAAATTATTTAGGGGATTCTGGTAGGGTAAGGGTGAGAGATAATTAGATTTTCCTTGCTCTATTTAACTGGGGGCCTTCTCTGCTATGTTGTTATTTACATCTCTCAGATAGAAATATGCTTGAGTAATTTCTGTTAATATATTCTCTAAATTATGATAAAAACCTAGTGCTTTTCTTGGTGTATACAGGAAACAGAAATTTAACAATACATGCTGCAAAATATTTGTTAGTAATGGAAATTATTTAAAAAAAAATTTTAAAGTAAAATATTCATAAAAAGTAATTCTTTTCTTTTTTGTGTCTTGTTTTAGTCATTGTATTACAACACTACCATGCCATTGCTTTGAAGGGCTCTAGTTAAATAGATTGACCCCAGTTCTTATTTTTAAAGTTTAGTACTTATTCTATCAATATCTTTTACCAAACCACTATATTACAAGGATGTAAACAAACCAACAATGGTTGTCAAGTAGTTTAGGAGAGGAAACACACACACACACACACACACACATACAACAGGCTTCCACACATTTTTCATTCAACAAATTTATTCACAGGGTATTGGTTGATCTGGGTCTATAGTAAAAGACACTTACCCAAGGTGCTGTGCAGTAGGAATGAACCCAAAACCTGCACCAAAAAAATTTGGAGGCTTCAAAATAAATTTGGCCAAAGCAAGAGTAGAAAAGGGAGACAGGACCCTACTACCATCAGGAAAGATGGTCCTGCTTGATATGCAGAAAGGAGTGGATAGAAATTCTGTATGGTGTATCCAGCATACAAAAGTACACCTGGATCAAAGACTGACTGACTGTAAAAACAGACATTGTATTTGACAGGTGCACAGGAGTAGTCAAAAATAAGAGTACATAGGATATAGATTCTTTGAAGTGCCTAGACGTCCCCCTTGAAATAAATAGTGTTTGTTATGTGACTTAACAAGCAGTGAAGGTACATAGAAAAATAAGAACTGATTGGGGAAAGTTTAGGCAGTTATTATCTCATCTGGTGACAGAGTTTCTGAATAAATAAAGGGGAGATTGCATGATGCTTGTATACAAAGTTCAGTACTTCATTATAGCAGGTCATGGGCCTTGACTGCAAGGGATTTTCAAAGGTTATAAAGAAAGGAAGTGAGAATACTCTGCTGGATATGTAATGTTGGTGTGCATTGGCAGTGGGGTGCAGGTGAGCTCTGAGAGAAAACCTAGATATAAGAGGAATCAGATGTTGCATACAAGAGAGAAAAAGACTGCACTGGTGTGAGTATATACTGCATGTGGTGTTTGTTAGTTATATATATATATAGAAGTGCTGAGCAGTTTGAGTGGATGGAATCTGTGGTAGAAGCGAACCAAGGGAGACTTAGGATGAAGTGCTCTAGAAGCTATATCTCACAGGGAAGATAACAAAGGAATGATGAGTGGCAATCTGTAGTGCTGTAGAATACCTACCCACTCATTGAAACATGGTGAAGTAAACATTAAAATGGTGGAAGTTGAAGTTTCGATCTGTCCATATTCAATACACCCACCTTCACTCCTTTATCACTCTACCTTCCCTTATGCTATATTACAAAAGATGACCATCTGGTGTAAATATTGAATCCTCCTCCCATTACTCTTCTTTGCTGCTAGCCATTACTCTCTGTCTGTCTGTCTCTTTATTTCCCTTTCTCCTGTTACTCCTGCCCTTACTCCCTCTATTGACATCTCTTTTTCTTCTATCACTCATCTTTATTGCTATCTATCACTTTAGTCCTTCTTGCATCATTCATTACTAGCATACATCACTTTCATTACTCCCTCTTCCATCACCCTGTCTTATTCTTCTCATGTTGTACTATTCTATTTAATATCCTTGTCAATAACCAGCATGTAACTGCCTATCAAAGTCTCTCTACGATCATTGTCTTTTCTGCCACACTCTTTCCCCTATCTCTTTGTCCCCCTCCCCCATCATAATCTCTGTTCTGTCATCTTGCTCTTTCATCGCTCTCTTTGCTTCACCCTCTCTTTCACATTGCCATGAGAAAATGGAGTCAGTGTAGAGTTGAGAACATGCTTTAGTATTGCCAGGGACTAGACAGCCTCTCTAGTGAGTGTACCATGATAGACTATACCAAGTACACTCTGCAAAACCAGTTGGTGTCAGGAAGAGCACTCCACCATAGAACCCATGCCGAAAATAGAATGTAGGAGTGAGACATGATTCGTGACCCACCTAATTGGAACTGACTCAGTCTGTGACAACTTGTCCATTCCTTGCTAGAATCAAAAGCTGATATAATATGTTGATGAGGATTACAATGATGGTGTATTAGTTATATTATTTCTGGAATTAATTTAGTGTATAATATAATAGGAACCAGTGTGGGAGTGTGGTAAGAAGTTGGCTTCCTAACCTCATGGGTGTGTGCTTGACAACCGATGCTGGTGTGTTTACATCCCCGTCACTTAGCGGTTTGGCAAAAGAGACCGATAGAATAAGTACTAGGCTTACAAAAAATAAGTCCTGGGGTCGATTTGCTCGACTAAAGGCAGTGCTCCAGCATGGCCGCAGTCAAATGACTGAAACAAATAAAAGAGTAAAAGAGTACACCGTACTAGGTTGAGTACTTTTCCTCCCATTTGTTACTTCTTTGTACATGTGAGTGTGTGCACGTGATTTTTAGAACCCTGTTTCTTGTGTACTGATATTTCTGCTTTATTCTTTCATCTATCATCTGACTAAGCCCATTTTTGATATCTGCTTATAATCCGATATCTAATAATCTCCTCTTATAAAACACCTGGACATTTTTATTTTTTATCTTCATTTAATAAGAAACCCTTAAAAAAATATGATTTATGCCTTCTCTTGTCCACCATTTTTTTTTTCACATTTAAAAATAGCCTTTATAACAAATGTCTTTGTTTTTTGTCTTTCGTTCTTCTAAGTTGATATAATCAGAGAACTTTTGTTATTAAATGTGTCATTTGTTACATCCTTCATCCGTGTATTATTCTTTATCAACTGTTATCTACCTTATCCTTTGTAACCCACATCCCATGTAAAACCTCTCTACATAACATTCCTGTCAGCAACTGTTGTGTGATAATGTCTACTACAAATGCATTCCCAGTTCATGCCAGCAACAATTCTTGATACCTTACTAATTCACTTACTTGCCTGTATATTATTCTGAATCAGAAATGGCTGGCTGGGCTAGGGTGGTGGTGGTGGTAATGGTAGTGGGGGTGCTATTTATCTATATCTTGTCTACTACCAATGTGCTGTAAATAGTGTGTCATTTCGACAGCTGGTAATATTAAAAGTAGCAGGGCTTTATTCGAGTTGGCACAGTCTGTAGCAGCATCTCATGACACACACAACTGAAATTGAACGGTAGATTAATATAGATATTACATAGATACCAACACACTCTCACATATATATATATAATTCAATATATATATATATATATATATATATATATATATATATATATATATATTTGTACGTTCCCTAAAATATAGTGATTTATAATTGCATTAATTATTTTGTGTTGTGTTGAACTGTAATTCGTCATGCCGATCTTAACAAAACGAACTGTAAGTGAAAGTTTAACTTATGTTTCGCAGGAAGAGGAAATCATCAAAAACGGAGAAACTCAGTCAATGTCTAATACAAATGCCACCTTCACTGGTAAGTAATTTTTATCATTACTAACTATATTGTTGTGACATGGATAATCTTTCTTTTCAGTAATCCTTGTTTGCTTCTGCTGAGCCAAATTGTCGTCTTTGAAGCTTTAAAGCGTCACATTCTGTTTAATATTAACGTAGAATCTGTCATGAACGAAGGAGATATCTACCTGAGGAGGCTGATGCCTTCTTCACACGATGAGTCTCGTACCGGCTGTCACATGCAGCCGGTTATTGGAAGAATAACAAGTCTGAATCTCATGGCAGCGATCATAAGCATCTCTGGTCTGAGACTAAGCACTGTGATAGCTCCCCTCTCTCCCATTACTTTGGCCAAGTACACAAGTAGAGTTGAACTCAAAATTATATTCCAACACAACACTTGTTGTTTTGTAGTTCTGCTATATGCAGAACCGGACCGGACTGGTGATTCTTAAACTCCCAAATACCTGTCCCCGCCACCCACACATGCTAGTGGGATTCTTTGCTCCCTTCCTCTGCATCTATTTAAGTCTTCTTTCTTTTGCAATAATATTGAAGCAGTTAAAAACGATCTTAATTTTGTTAAGCCTTTCGTTGCTATATTTCTATTGAAACACAGTTTTTCTCTCAATTTGAAAATAATAAAAAATGTTGTAAAATAAATTTTGTCATTATTAAGCTGATGTTAGAAAATAAATTAGCGTGGCATTTTAATGGGAAATTGTAATTTAAATTACTTCAAATGTGTAGCATTTAAAATGGTCATATCCAGCCCAAATATTCTACCTTATGTTTGAACCATCCAAATCCAGCCTCTTACACCTATCCTACAATGTCATTCTAAAAATAAGCAATCGTGTCATCGAAATCTCAAAGCTATGAGATAATCCATGATTAATTAAAAACTGTGACATTTGATTAAAGTAATCTGAATACTACAGGGTTAAAACAGTAAGTCTGTACCCTGGAGCTAAGAGTTGTCTTGCATGGGTTGGCATCAAAAAGGGTTAAGCACAGCAATTTGTCCCCACCATTCATTTTTATCTTCATAAACTTTCTCATTTTTGGACTGGACCATTTAAGAATTAAATGTCCAACTCACAAACAAGATACTGTGCTTGTAACAAGCAAGATTTTATCTGCTGGACTCTCGTTATCAAATATCCTACTAACTCATTCATCTATGATCTGAATAGTAATACATGAATATTAAATTGCAGAGTATATATACCATAGATATTGGGCCCCATAAATATAACACGCAGTATCATATAAGTGTGTTGTATACTGTTACATTTGTCTACTGTATAATACAGTGGTATATTGTATCAGCGTCACATGGTTGTAGTTCTGCCAAAGTATTAAAACTTATTTCAGTATTTCGTATTACATATCTTTCACTTTTAGATTTTATAATCTGCTTTGAAATATGTATTAACTTTTAATGAATCAACTATTGTCTGCAAAATTAATTAATTAATTAATTATTGTATACAATGAAATTGGAAGAAGACTGTCATTTGAGAAATGCATGTTTTATATTGTTCTTATACGGATATATATATGTTTATTTCTGTGGTTTGATTCTGACTATTCGAGTTTATTAACCCTTTTGATACCAACTCTGTCTGAGATTGTCCCTGGTTCTATTATACAAATTTCCTGTTTTAACCCTTGTGGTACCAACCCTAACCCTAAAATTGGCCCTGGTTTTGTGAGGCAAATTCCTGCTTTGAATTTGTCTAAATAAGAATCTTCCTTTAAAATTTCATATTAATTTATGTTCCAAACTCTAGCTTAACAATGATAAAGTCTTTTTACTAAATTCTCCATTGTTTCTCGAAATTTAATTGAAACAAAGGTTGTGCATTTCCACAGAAGTATGGTAACAAAAGGATTAAGATGATTAAGGATTAACTTTCAAACTTTCATGCTACTTACATGGTTCCAAATACCAGCTTAATAATGGCAAAGTTATTTTACTAAATTCTTCGCTATTTCCAAAAAATAAAAATATTAAAATAAAGGCAGGGTATCTCAGTAGAAATATGGTAAATGCATTTTCTTACATAAAAAAAAAAGAAAGAAAATGAAGGAAGAAAGATGGTTTTTAATAATTTATCTCTGTCTAATAAGGTTTAATTTGATGTAAAAACAGTTGATCAGGTTATCTCAAAGTTCTCATTTGAAATATTAGTCTTACTAATTCTTGTCCCTAAATGGGTAGTATGACGCCTGCTATTTACATACTGACTATGGACTCGCAACGACAGATTAAATGCATGTGTTCTGCTTACGAGTAAGCAACACGACTAATTACTCATAAACTGAGTGTAGTAAAAACCAGTTTGTGGTGTGGTGTCTGACGTTACCACAGTAAAGTTATTGTATTGTAACGTTACAAGTGAAGTTCAGTGAGAACAGAGGGTGTTGAATTACAAGCTTGTAAGTGTTGATTTCAAATACAACTTAAAGCAATGTCTTGTTATTTCAAAGCAAATCAGAATATTTAATTTCAGAATAAAATAACCAAAAAATCAGAGGCATCTTTAGTGAACATTTTATTCTAATAGCTTCATTCTTCAAACTGCTGGTCTGTGATACCCACCCCTTTAACTCTTTTGCATTTAAACTGGCCATATCCAGCCCAATTATTCTGCCTGTTTTATGTTCAGACTGGCTAGATCTGGCCTTTCACACCTACCTTACAATGTCATTTTAAAAATAAACAATCATAGGCGCAGGAGTGGCTGTGTGGTAAGTAGCTTGCTTACCAGCCACATGGTTCCGGGTTCAGTCCCACTGCGTGGCATCTTGGGCAAGTGTCTTTTACTATAGCCTCAGGCCGACCAAAGCTTTGTGAGTGGATTTGGTAGACAGAAACTGAAAGAAGCCTGTATATTTGTGTGTCTGTGTTTGTCCCCCTAGCATTGCTTGACAACCGATGCTGGTGTGCTTATGTCCCCCGTCACTTAGCGGTTCGGCAAAAGAGACCGATAGAATCAGTACTAGGCTTACAAAGAATAAGTCCCAGGGTCGATTTACTCAACTAAAGGTGATGCTCCAGCATGACCGCAGTCAAACGACTGAAACAAATAATCACATGATTCAAAAACTATGTGAATAAATGAGCATAACAACTGATGGAGTAATTTGAATGCTAAAAGGTTAAGCTTTTTGTCAATCAACATCTATTGAACTTGTAGGCCCCTTTTCTTTCCTTCTTTGTAGCCCCTTATGCTACAGTGGTCTCATGCCTTGTTTGGGACAAAATTGTATATTAAAAAAATCAGTTTTTAATTCAGTAGTTTTGTTTAGCCCCAGGTCAGCATTAGTTAAACAGACCATTGATCAGAAAGATTCAAGTTGTGACTCTTCTTTGAGAATGGTTGACTGTAATTTGAGGAAGACTTACTTGCTGTCTCTAGCAATTAAGTGACCACAGTGCAAGGGTTTCCAAAGTTTCTATGTCCTCATCACTTTATCTTCCTTTCCTTAACCCTTTAGCATTTAAACAAGCCATATCCAGTGCAAATATTCTATCTATTTTCCATTCAAACTGGCCAGATCTGGCATCTCACACTGACCCTACAATGTCACTCTAAAAATAAACAATTGCATTATCAGAATCTCAAAGCTAAAGATAATGTATGATTGATTCAAAACAATGTGAATAACCAAGTCTTACATTTGACAATAATCTAAATGCTAAATGATTAATGTATGAAATCTGAATGTTAAGGGGTTAATGTGCAAATATTGAATAATAATGTCAATTTATGTTATTTAACCCTTTTAATAAACCTTCCTGAGGTTGCTCCCAGTTTTATGATACAAAGAACGTGTTTTAAAAGGGTTCATATTTAAATTAAGATCTTCTCTCTTAATTTTATGAAAATGTCTCATTGGTTAAGTTGTTAAGAATATAAGTTTGTTAGAGCATAGGTCACTCTCAGCGTCCACTCTGTCACAAGCATTCAGACTAGGTTTCCGGTTTGAGGATACCTTCCTTCCTTCTACCTGCTTTTAGTGGCCCTGTAAAAGGTCATGGACACTACCTTTCTTTTTGGCTAAAAAGTTTTTTTTTAAAAAAAGTTGTACTCCAAATCCCAGTATTATAATGAGACAATTAGACAATTAGTCAGTTTATTAAGCCCTACCAAATTCTTGATTATTTTCAAAATTAATTAAAACAAAGTGTATGTTATTAAAACAATGATATACCAAAGGGTTAAATTTAAAACTTTGCAGGACCCCTAACTAGTCTTTGATACCCTAGTTGGAAACCATTGATGTAGAGGACCCTCTGAGGGGTAGTCGTTCTAATTCTGTAGCTTCAAAACTTAGTAAACAGAATTTAAAATTAAAATAAGATTGAAATTATTAAGAATGAGGTCAGGAGGATAAAGACAACATTGTTGTCATTATTATTGGTATTGTTTTAATGTCCACTTTTCCATCTTGCATGGGTCAGATGGAATTTGTTAAGGCAGATTTTCTTTGGCCAGGGGCCTTTCTTGCCACTAACCTTCACCTGTTTCCTTGTAAGATATTTCCTCATGGTCAGACATGTTTTTTTTTTAACTAAAGGCTGATGATGCTGGCATACAAACATCTATTATAGATTTTGTGTATGTTAAACATTTGCCTACGATAGCGAGCTGTATACTTGGGTTTATTTAAGTGCCTTTAACCCTTTAGCATTCAGCTTACTGGCGTTAGGAAGGGCATTCAGATTATTGGCGTTAGGAAGGGCATCCAGCTGTAGAAACTCTGCCAAATCAGATTGGAGCCTGGTGTAGCCATCTGGTTCACCAGCCCTCAGTCAAATCGTCCATCCCATGCTAGCATGGAAAGCAGACATTAAACGTTGATAATGATTACTCTGTCAAATATATAGCTTATTTATTCATAATGTTTTGAATAAATCATACATTATCTCGTAAGCTTTGAGATTTCAATGATGCATTTGTTTACTTTTTGAATGACATTGCAGGGTAATTGTGAGGGGCATGATGGGGTCAGTTTGAACACAGAACGGGTAGAACATTTGGGCCTGAGATGACTGGTCTGAATGTCTTGTTATTGCTTTATGTTGTGATGTAAAGAAAAATCACACTTTTGGATAATGGTTGATGAGATAGAAAGCACTGGAAATAAGCTTTTGTGCCAAAGTGAGGGAAGATTTTAAAATGTTTAAGAAGCACGTGTCTAGAGGTTCCATTTCATAGCCACATGTTGCCAGACTAGACATCTAGACCCATTTTCTCAATGCATCTCTTGAAAGACGCTCTATCTCTGTCTCGCATGTAGAACAGTTGTGGTTTCGATACATCCAGCTGTTACTGGATCCTAGTAGGTGTCGGTTAGCTGAAATTTCAGTTGCTGAAGAATGAAGAAGTCACTTCTTCCACATTCCAATGAAATCATCAGATGGTAATGTTCTCAGCAGAATGTTAGTGGGCAGAGGAGGTAAGAAAAAAAAACACACACACACACACCTAGAATACAACACAGTAATAACAGCGTAATGGAAAGTGATAAATAGTGAAAAGATTTACAACGCTGAAGTATAAATTCACTTCTTACAACCATGTGAAATATCTACAACTACAAAAAGCCATCAAGCATTACACAATATTTGTGTGTGTGAGTCATGTTGTTTAATTAAAATCCTTCCTAAATTCATTACTGCTTTTCTCTAATTAATAAAAATATTATGTTTCAATCTGAAGAATTAGACACTCTGTACCAATTTTATTTCCTTTCAGTGGTCTGTCTTTTCTCCATATTTTAAATGATGACTGGTTGATAGTAATTTGAAAGATATATGCTACTCTGTCCTCAGCAAACCATGTCCAGAATTTCGCAACAGAATAACCATCATATAACGTTTCCTCATTTCCATCTCAATAATTAAAAAAAATTTACAAATTCAGTCTTTAAATATTTTAGAGGTAGTTTAGTGAATGCCATATAATAGCTTTAATAATGCTAAGATTGTTTCTTTCAGTGGACAGTTTTCGTTATAATCAATATGAGATTGTTAATATCTTTGGGAAAGACATGTTATTAATCCACCCCACCCCTCTCTCTCTCAATTTGATCTTTTATACCTGTTTAAAAATCATTATTATCAATACAACCATAATTTCATCATTACTCTTTAAATAAATCTATTGACTTTGTAATTTAGTTCATAATATTTTATTGATTTTTTTTTTTCCACTTAGAATCAAAATATTAAAATATGAAAGCTTACACAGCCATAGAATAAATAAATCTCTCTCCCCTCCTTCTCAATATTCTCTGGTTTATACTAAAGAATTGTAATACGCATTTTTACAGTTACTCTAAGACTATGGTGTGTAGTAAAAGTACAAGTAAAAATAAACTAATAAAAATACCTATTATTTACCATAGTCCTCCAGGCAATCACAGAGGAGTTCAAGACAGGTTGCCCCTGGGAGCTCCTCTATGCTGATGACCTTGCCCTAATTGCGGAGTCACTATCAGAACTAGAGGAGAAGTTTCAGGTGTGGAAGCAAGGTCTAGAATTGAAGGGCCTTAGAGTCAACCTAGCTAAAACCAAAATCCTAATAAGTAGGAAGGTAGATAAAACACAAACCCCTTCAGGTAGATGGCCCTGCTCAGTATGTAGAAAAGGAGTAGGTAGTAACTCTATAAGATGTACCCGGTGCAAGCTATGGACACATAAGAGGTGCAGCAACATCAAAGGCAGGTTAACTAGCAAGTTAGTTTTTGTTTGTGGCAGATGTTCAGGTGCAATAAAGACTGCAAACAAACAGGAAACAACTTCTATCTCATTCCAGGGTGAAAAACTAGAGGTAGTCGATAGCTTCCGCTATCTGGGCGACCAAGTTAGTAGTGGGGGTGGGTGCGCTGAAAGTGTAGCTGCTAGAATAAGAATAGCCTGGGCAAAGTTTAGAGAGCTCTTACCCCTGCTGGCGACAAAGGGACTCTCACTCAGAGTAAAAGGCAGACTGTATGACGCATGCGTACGAACAACCATGCTACATGGCAGTGAAACATGGGCTGTAACTGCTGAGGACATACGTAAGCTCGCAAGGAATGAAGCCAGTATGCTCCGTTGGATGTGTAATGTCAATGTGAATACCCGTCAGAGTGTAAGTATCTTGAGAGAAAAGCTGAACATTAGAAGCATCAGTTGTGGCGTGCAAGAGAGACGATTGCGCTGGTATGGACATGTGGTGAGAATGGAGGAGGATAGCTGCGTGAAAAAGTGCCACACCCTAACAGTTGAGGGAACCCGTGGAAGAGGTAGGCCCAGGAAGACCTGGGCTGAGGTGGTGAGGCAAGACCTTCGTACATTGGGCCTCACCGAGGCGATGACTACGGACCGAGACCTTTGGAAATGGGCTGTGCGTGAGAAGACCCGGCAAGCCAAGTAAGATCGTTGCCAGTGCCCCTGGACTGGTTCTTGTGCGGGTGGCACATGAGATGCACCATTTTGAGCGTGGCCGTTGCCAGTACCGCCTGACTGGCTCCTGTAGGATTTTCGAGCGAGATCGTTGCCAGTGCCCCTGGACTGGCTTGTGCGGGTGGCACATAAAAGACACCATTTCGAGCGTGGCCGTTTTCGTGCGGGTGACACGTAAAAGCACCCACTACACTCTCTGAGTGGTTGGCGTTAGGAAGGGCATCCAGCTGTAGAAACTCTGCCAAATCAGACTGGAGCCTGGTGTTGCCATCCGGTTTCACCAGTCCTCAGTCAAATCGTCCAACCCATGCTAGCATGGAAAGCGGACGTTAAACGATGATGATGATGATGATGATGATGATGTTAGGAACAATCTGCAGGCGTGGGTGTTTGGTTAAGAAACTTGCATTGTAACCTTGTAGTTTTGGCTTCAGTCCTACTTCACGGCACCTTGGGCAAGCATCTTCTACAACAGCCCTGGACCCCAATAATCTTTATGAGGGAATTTGGAAGATGGAAACTGTGTGGAATCCCGTCGTGTCTGTGTGTCTGTCTTTAAGTATCTTTGTGTTTGATGCCTCACCATCTCAACTTGACAACTGGCGTTGATTTGCTTTTGTCCTTGTGACTTAGTGGTCTGGAAAAGGAGACCAATACAATAAGTACGAAGCTTTAAAATTGAGTACTGGGGTTGATTTGTTTGACTAAACCCTTCAAGGTAGTGCCCCAGCATGGCCACAATCCAATGACTGAAACAAGTAAGACAGAAAATAAATAAAGATAAGACAGCTCAAAGATAATGGTTATTATTACTTTTATTTTATTTTTTTATAATATTTATAGAATAGTACTTCAACCCTTTGGTGTTTAAACCAGCCATCATCATCATCATTTAACATCAGTTGTCCAAGAGCTGCACCAGACTCCAGTCTGATTTGGCATGGTTTCTACGGCTGGGTGCCCTTCTTAACACCAACCACTTAACAGAGTATGTCAGGTGCTTTTACCTGACACTGGCATGAGCACCTCTTACATGGCACCGGCACGAGTGCATAGTACATGACACTGGCATAGGATTCTTGCAGGCCAATCCAATTCCCGGTGGGGGAGCAGCCTTAACACTTCTGCTGTGGAATACGGGTGTCCTTGAGTACAACAGGGCAGCAGATATCGTGGTCCTTTGCCATCTTGTCTGAAAGTTTCAACATCCTAGCCCCAAATATTCTTCCCCCGTTTATGTTCACACCAGCCATATCCAACCTCTCACACCTAACCTGCAATGTCATTCTAAAAATAAACAATCACATTGTCATCATTTAGTGTCCATTTTCCATACTAGCACAAGATGGTTGGTTTGACAGGAGCTGGTAAGGCCAGAAGCCACACCAGGCTCCATAGTCTGTTTTGGCTTGCTTTTCTATGACTGGACGCCCTTCCTAATGCCAACCACTTTACAAAGTGTACTGGGTGCTTTTTATGTGGCACCAACACCAGTGCTTTTAACATGGCATCAGCACAAAATCTCAGAGCCTTGGAGTAATGCACATTTAATTCAAAACAATGTGAATAAATAAGAATTACACTTGACGGAGTAACTTGTACACCAAAAAGTTAAACTCACTTTTGCAGTATAATCAATTCAAAAACTATTTTTTGACTTCGTGTATGTTGGGCAGCAATTTGCTCTGGAGTCATTTTCTAGCTGTTATCACAATTGTCTTTTCTCCTCAAAGCACTTGGCCCTCTCCCTGTGAAAACCATCACATTGTATGTTGTCAATCTACCTACCCATTCTTTCATATATTTCTCTCCTCAAAGAATGTACCACATATTTTCTTAAATATTCCTTTACTTTTTTTTTATTTTTTGCATTTATTTATATTTTTTTTATTGTTAAACATTCCTTTGGTACCTGTATATTCCCTACTCACCTGCAGCGAAAATTTAGCAAATTATTTACAGAAATAGGTGCAGCCATGGCTATGTGGTTAACAAGCTCACTTTGCAACCATGTGGTTTCAAGTTCAGTCCCTCTGTGCAGCACCTTGGGCAAGTGTCTTCTCTTGCAGCAGCCTCTACCTCCCAGCTGATCAATGCCTTGTAAGTGAATTTGGTTGATGAAAACTGTGTGGAAGCCCATCATGTATGTGTGTATTTGTCACACACACACACACACACCACTTGGCAACCAGTGTTAGTTTGTTTACATCTTGGTAACTTAGCAATTTGACAAAAGAGTCTGATAGAATTGGACTTCAAACAAAAGCAAGTACTGGAACCAATCTGTTCTACAAAAACCCTTCAAGTTGGTGCCCCAGCATGGCTGTAGTCCAATGAATGAAACAAGTGAAAGATATAATATAAAATAAACATGGTGCTGGAGTGGCTGTGTGGTAAGTAGCATGCTTACCAACCACATGGTTCCAGGTTCAGTCCCATAGCATGGCACCTTGCACAAGTGTCTTCTACTATAGCCTCAAGCCAACAAAAGCCTTGTGAGTAGATTTGGTAGACGGAAACTGAAAGAAGCCCGTTGTATGTGTGTATATATATATATATATATATATATATATACGTGTGTGTGTGTGTGTGTACATGTTTGTACCCCCAACATGACTTGACAACCGGTGCTGGTGTGTTTACATCTCTAACTTAGCAGTGTGGCAAAAGAGATCGATAGAGTAAGTACTGGGCTTACAGAGAATAAGTCCTGGGGTCGATTTGCTCGACTAAAGGCAGTGCTCCAGCATGGCTGCAGTCAAATGACTGAAACAAGTAAAAGAGTTCAAGAAAAGAATTAATAAAATATGGCATTTGAAGAATGTCTCGAATGGGAAAATAGTGACTTAATTCCATATCATTTTATGTTTTAGACCAGGGGTTCTCAACCATTTTCCATCTATGGACCCTTCGATTACTATTTTATTCTGGTGGAACCCCAGGGTTTAAAAAACTTCTTTCGAAATTCCTGTTGTGTAGGTTGAACTATGGAAAATGGTAGAGAGAAAAAAAACCAAACCAATACATACATAGATCTAAAGCAAAATTTTTTCAGGGGTCCTCAAAATACTACTGTGGATCCCCAAAAGTCTTATATGGATCCTCAGGGGCCACATGGACCCCTAGTTGAGAACCACTGTTTTAGACAAATGAAATAATGTGAAGGTACATAGCTTAGTGGTTAGAGTCTGGGGATCATAATCATAATTTCCACACAACTTCCATCAGGTTCACTCACAAGGCATTGGTCAGCCCAGGGTTATATTGTAAGACATACCCAAGGTGTTGTACAGTGAAACTAAACCCAAAATCACATGACTGCAAAGCAAGTTTCTAAACCACACATCCAAGCCTGTGTCTGTCCCTTTATATTTTAATTTAAGCTATTCCCTAAGATTTAAGGAGGAGTGAGGAGGTCACATTTTTTGTTTTTCTTCTTTCTTTTCAAACTAAGATATTTTAATGGGTTGAAGAAAACTGATCTGTTTTACACATATTTCTTTTCTATTCAAAAGTAAACTTGGTCGGTATTTTATTTATTTTTATTTTTTTATTGTATTTCATTCTTTTTTTCTTTTTCCTTGGGGGCAGCAGTAAAAGTTATAGACTAGAATGGTTAAGTCAGCTACTGGATCTAAACAAGCACACATCACACTTCCCATCCTCCCTCAAAAGCTTTCACTATCTCTACGTATTTCTTTTTTTTCTTTTACGTTTTCTATCCACCTACAACTAACTCCATCACTCACAGGCTGTCTTAGTTATGGGGCGTGCAAGAACTCTGCGAAGGTATTTCAGACATTAACTTCCAGCACATCTCTACCTGGTCTATTACTAAACCTACACAGAAGAAAACAAACCTCACCTGGGGCTGTTTTATATTATATATAAACATATATAATATAGCAAGACTTTCTTATTCTATTCCATATCTTCTTAAAGGAATATGCCTAGAATTCCCGATCTTCCTCAAACGAAAGGTACTATGTTCCTTACGAAACTTGTTTTCTGCTTCAGTGCAGTTTTATACTAGTTTCTGCTTCTTCCTTTCTGCTTTCCTAAATGTTTGCTATTTGTTATTAACTTAGAGTCAGCAGATAACAATCTTATATGATTTACTTCTCACTATATTAATATTGTATGAATTTATTAGCAATTTGTTACATATGAATGGACAGCTATAGTTTTCTTGTGGTATGTCTTTATTTTCTTTGCGAGTACACAAAACTCCCTATATCTTCATCCTCAAAATTTGATTATTGTTGTGAGTGTGTGTGTCTAATTATATATATATATATGTATATAATATGCATTCACACAAATATATATGTGTGTGTATATATTATAAATAATATATAAATATATGCATATATTCATACATATATGTACATACCTACATCTATATGTATACATACATGCATATATGGGTACAGGACATCAATATATATATATATATATATATATAAAAATTTGCACATCCAACTCTACTTGAATGTGTTGTTTCGAACACTTTAGGTTGTAGTAGTCATCCTAAGAAGTGGTATGTGTGTGTGTATACACACACACACACAAACACACATTCATATATATGTGTGTGTATATATATATATATATATATATATATATATATATATATATATAATATGCACACACTCATTGCATTTTAGTCCAACCCATGCCATCATGGGAAACAGACGTTAAATATATGTGTGTGTACACATACATACATATGTGTGTGTGTGTGTGTGTATATATATATATATATATATATATATATATATATACACACACACACACATACATGTATGTGTGTGAATATATATATATATACATTCTGAAAATGTTATAACTATAGGGTGTTTGAGTTAAAATAATGAAAGTTTATTTTTTTAATAAATCCTCTAAAGATAACATTTATTTTATGCATCCTTTCAAACAGTAAATCAATTAAGTTTTATTATCATTTTCTAATTTTTTTCAAATAAAATTCAAAAAGAAAAAGAATTCATCAAATATTTCTCGAAATCTGAAATCCTTCGATAATATTATTTTATCAGTGAAAAACCAAAAACAAAAAAAAGCATTTTTCACCATGCAGGAACACTGAATAGTGAAATTCTTATAGCATTTTTGTTTTTTTGGGGTTTTTCTTTTTTTTCATATTGCATAGCAAAAATATTGCAGAAATAACTGGAGGCTATTAAGCATTTTTTTTTCTGCAGTTTAGGTGCAAATGCACACATATTCATGTGGACGTGCACACATAAGAATATAAAATAATTACAGTGATAAGAATAGCTGAGTCATTATTAACAATATTCTGCTCTGTATTCATGGCTTGGTAGGGTATTTCATTTCATATCGGAAGTCAGTTAATAATTGTATATAGTCTTCAGTTTTAAGCTGGCTGTTAAAGTTTGGTGCTGTGGAATGTGCTTAAGAATTTGATGTGTGATAGATTGGTATCCCCCTGCTTTTGGGATGATTAATTTCTAATCTACTTTATATGTAAGATGTAGAAAAATTCCTTGTGTCTGCGTGTGCATGTGTGGGGTTTTTTTTTTGCAGTTTTATGCAGAAATATGTTAAAACTATAAAACTTCCTTTATTACTCATATGGAGTGTCGTATACATGTGCACGCATGCACACATGGTTGTAGGTGCAGGCATGGCTGTGTGGTTTAAAAGCTTCCTTTGCAACCATGTGATTTTAAGTTCAATTCCATTTCGCAGCACATTGGGCTAATATCTTCTGCTAGAGACTTGGGCCAACCAATGCCTTGTGAGTGAATTTAGTAGACAGGAACTGTGTAGAAGCTCATCACACACATATATGTGTGTGTACATATATATATATACACACACACACACACACATACATGTATGTGTTTGCCTTTCTAGTTGTGTATTATGTCCCTGTAACTTAGCAGTTTGGCAGAAAGAGACCGACAGAATAAGTGCCAGAACTTTAAAAAAAAAAAAAAAAATAGTATTGAGGTCAATTCATTTGACTAAACTCTTCAAGGCATGGCTGCAATCCAATGACTGAAACAAGTAAAGGATAAAAAAATTATTCATATAGAGTATCGTCTGTGTGTGTGTGCATTTCGGTAATTTATACCATTAACTCCACAAATTTTCATGTTGGTATTCAGGTGAGTGTTAACTTGAAAGGATATTGGTAATCCTCTTGGGCCGTATTCACCAATAGCTGTGTAGGTTAATATCTGCCTGGATATCTGCATAAAATTCCAGCTTGGATATAAGTTCATTGACACACACCCTTGCATGGTATACAACACATGGCTTTTGCTAGCATATAGGTTAGTATTTGATTAGTAATTTTACTAATCGGTGGATTATTCTACTCTGTTGTATTTATTTCTTTATTGCCCACAAGGGGCTAAAAATAGAGGGGACGAACAAGGGCAGACAAAGGGACTAAGTTGATTGCATCAACCCCAGTGTGTAACTGGTACTTATATAATCAACCCCCAAACGATGAAGAATAAAGTCGACCTCGGCGGAATTTGAACTCAGAATGTAATGGCAGAAGAAACGCTTCTAAGCATTTCACCCAGCATGCTAACGATTCTGCCAGCTCACTGCACTTCTACTCTGTCATATTGATTGATTGATTGATCAAACTTTAATAGACTGATTTGCTCCTAGAATTGTTTACCCTGCCAATGCACTTTTTTGTTTTTTGAGGGAGCAAAAAACCTGAGCACCTATTGTTTTTTCTAAAAACTGCTATAACTTTCTTTGTATTGTGTGTACAAACTTGATTTTTGTGTACTAATAAAGGAATGGATGAGTAATATTTTAATGTGATGCATTACATTCTGCATTTATGTTGTGACATTGAAAAAAAAAACAAAAGAGAAAAAACACAAATATGTTGGCATACTTTTATCATACCTTGATAACAGTCTATGAAGTTCTGAGGTGCAGTCTACCTTATGATCCATCAGACTGTGGTACCTCTGGAAGCAGGGTTATGGGCAGAGTGCCACATCACATTTTCTGCTCACGAACTGTTTTCACCAACTGATTGATATGGATTTGAATATATTTGCATATCTAGCAGTAGCAATGTATGCTCTCTTAGAAAACAATCTATATTCCTTGATTTAAACCAGCCATATCCCACCCAAATACCCCCCCCCCCTTTTTTTTCATGTTCAAATAGCCAGATTCATCATCTCACACCTACCCTACAATGTCATTCTATAAAATAAACAATCGCATCATGAAAATCTTGAAGCTACAAGGAAATTCATGATGAGTTCAAAACAATGTAAACAGGAGCACTCATAGAGTACAAACCTCCGCAAAGTTAACACCAATGTCCTCACAACAATTAGCCGGAGATGATTTTTTTTAAATGAGAATATCTGAAATAAACTCGACTGCTCTCAGAAATGAGAAAACTAAGAATGAACCTGACCGCTCTCAAAGATTTGTCCTTGTCTGGTACCGGATCGATCTCAAAATCTAATCAGTTTGTGCCAGCCACGAGGCCAAACATTCCTGAAAGTTTCATCCGAATCCATTTGGCAGTTCTTGAGATATCTTGTCTACAGATAAACTAAGTAAAAAACAAACATGACTGAAAACAACACTTCTGCTTTTGCTAAGGCGGAGATAATTAATAGGCTTTACATACGACAAAGTAGTGCTGAAGGTTTAAGTTTCACCAACTAATTGATATAAGTTTAAATATTTAACCCTTTAAAAGTATTCAAATTACTCTGTCAAATGCAATGTTGATTTATTTACGTTGCTTTGAACTGATCATGCATTACTTTATAGCTTCAAGGTTTCTCTAAGTTGATTGTTTATTCTTAGAACGACATTGTAGGCTAGGTGTGAGAGGTTAGATCTGGTTGGTTTGAACATAAAACAGGTAGAACATTTAGACCAGATACAGTGCATTTAAATGCTAAACGGTAAAATTTACCTGTTCTAATTTATCTTTCACCAACCAATTAATATGGATTTAATTATTTTCACACATCTAACAACAGTATGTATGTTGCTTTCTTAAAAAAAAACCATCTACCTGCTCTGATCTAAGTGTCATAATTATCAGGTACATCGTAACTATGTTGAACAATATAGAAATATATTGAGGAGAAAAACCGTTCTTTTCTGGCTGTCTGCTGATTGTAGACATCACTACTGTCATAACATGAACCATTAAGGGGAACAATGCTCTTATGTGAGCACTCAAATCTGCTAGAAACCCCTCATCAAACTAATGACAATGCTGCCACTTACAGCAGCATGTTGTTGCTACCATGCAGTACCTATTTACAGCTGGGAGAGAGAGCTGAGAGTTAAATGTCTTACCACGTGGGAGAGAGTTAAGTGTCTTACTAATGGCTAAATCAGTGCTGAAGGTGGAATATGAACAGCTGGTCTTTTAGTTGAATCATCATCATCATCATTTAACATCCGTTTTCTTTGCTGGCATGGGTTAGACAGTTTGACTGGAGCTGGTAAGCTGGAGAGCTGCACCAGGCTCCAGCTGTCCGTTTTGGCTTGGTTTCTACAGCTGGATACCTTTCATAAAACCAACCACTTTACAGGGTCTAGTGGAGGGTGCGTCTTTTATGTGTCACTGGCACATTGACATGTAAAGGCCTTCCATGCTTGTAGCTGTGCAATTTAAAAAAAAAAAGGGACCAGGTTGGGACTCATTCATAGTAAATAGTTTTAACACCTGTTTGAACACCTGTTTCAGGTGTTCAAGTCAAAAAAAAAAAAAAAAAATTCCACCAAGGACAACTTTGCCTTTCATCATTTCAGTGGGGTCGATAAAATAAGTACCTGTTGAACACTGAGGGTTGATGTGATCGACTTAACCCCTGCCCCAAAATTGCTGGCCTTGTGCCAAAATTTGAAACCAATATTACGTGTGTGTGTGTGTGTGTGTGCGTGCGTGCACCAGGCACAAGCATCATCATCATCATTGACATCATTATTTAATGTCCATTTCTCTTTTGCCGAACCGCTAGGTTACAGGGACATAAACACACCACCATTGGTTGTCAAGCGATGTTGGTGGGGACAAACACCGACACACAAACATATACACACACATACATATATACGACGGTCTTCTTTCAGTTTCTGTCTACCCAATCCACTCACAAGGCTTTGGTCGGCCCGTGGCAATAGTAGAAAACACTTGCCCAAGGTGCCACGCAGTGGGACTGAACCCGGAACCATGTGATTGGTAAGCAAGCTACTTACCACACAGCCACTCCTGCGCCTATAAAAAATACATACATAAAAAATAATTAAGATTCAGTTGAATTAGGTACTCAGTCCGGTATTATCCACACTGCTTGAAGTAAGGTGAATAAAAAGCAAAACAGTAGCGAGGATGTCAAGGTGTATGTATATATATGTATGTATATATATGTATGTATATATATATGTGTATATATATGTATGTATATATATGTATGTATATATATATGTGTATATATATATGTGTATATGTGTGTGTGTGTGTAAGAATTTAGAAACTTGAAGAATGTGAAATATTTCCTTCTCAGAATGGTGAATCTCAAAGCCTATAAAGCTGTAAGTAATAGCATCCATAGGGCATAAACTCACATCTCCTGTACTAGCTTTTGACTTTTCCCATCCCAATGGTTTTTAACCCAATATTTACGTGCTACTAATTATAGCTTTATACGCTTCTAGATTCACTGTTACAAAAAAAAGAATTTTCTAAGAGCACATACACACACACACGCACGTATGAACAGTGATATCCATCTATAGATGAATAACTGTATTGGTTTTAGAGGTGGGAAAGGGGAAAATGGAAGTTGTGATGTTCATGCTATCATTGAATAAAATTACCATCATATAATCAAAGCAAAGCGTCTTCATAGGATTACAAACAGGTCATTGACTCTGATTGCCAGTATTTGGCTAATATTCAAACCATGGTCTTGGCTTCTGGTCTACTACACTAATATGTATTCATGCATGCATATAAATATTTATATACACAATAGAGAGAAAGAGAGGGAGAGTTACAGCTGTAGTCTTTCAATGTACTCGGAGAATTTTCTCATTATTATTAAAAGGGTAATGGTCTAGCAGAATTGTTAGATCGTTAGAGATAATGCCTTCTGTTCTGTTGTTTATAGTCTTTTATGCTTTCAGTTCAAATCCTGCTGAGGTCAACTTTGTACATCCCCTAAGGGTCAATGGTATACCAGGACATACCAGTCAGAAACTGGGGTTGGTGTAATAAACCATTCTCTCCCTACAAGATTTTTGGCCTGGAATCTAAATAAGAAATTATTATTGTTGTTGTCAACATCATCATCACCATCATTATTATTATCATTAAGGCAGTGAACAGACAATCGTTAGCATTCCAGGCAAAATGCTTAGCAGCATTTTGGCCATCTTTACATTCTGCGTTCAAATCCCCCCGAGGTCAACTTTTCCTTTCGTCCTTTTGGGATCACCGGAGTTGATATAATCATCTAGTCCCCGACCCCCCCCCAAAAAAAATTTTAGGCCTTGTGCCTATAGTAGACAGGATTATTATTATTATAAAAATAAGGCCATGAGCTGGCAGCATCGTTAGCACATCAGACAAATTGCTTAGTGGCATTTCGTACATCTTTACATTCTGAGTTCAAATTCCACCAAGGTTGACTTTGCCTCTCATCCTTTCAGGGTCGATAAAATAAGTCCCTACTGATCCCTGAGGTTGATGTAATCAAGTAGCCTCTGTTCCCAAAATATCAGGCTTTGTACATATAATAGAAAAGATTGTTGTTATTATTATTATTATTATTATTATTATTATTATTATTATTATTATTATTATTATTATTATTGTTATTATTATTATTATTATTATAACTGTAAAGTGATGAGCTGGCAGAATTGTTAGCATGTTTAGTGGTATTTCTTCTGGTTTTTTAGTGTTCTGTGCTCAAGTTATGCCTTGATCAACTTTTATCGATCTTTCAGTGAGGCTAAAATAAAGTACCAGTCAGGTAGTGGGATCTATATAATTCTGTTGACCCCTCTCTCTCTTTCAAAATTGCTGGATGTACCAAAATTAGAAAGAATTATTATTAGAAAGGTTGCAATCTGGCAGAGTTCTTAGAGCATCAGAAAGAATGCTTTGTGGTATTTGTCCCAACGTTTTACATTCTGAATTCGGATCTGCCTTTCATCTCTCTCTGGTTGATAAAGTAAAGAGGATAGGGAGCTTCTTGATCTAAGTGACTAGCCCCCACCTTCTCCTAAATCTGTTGAGCCTGTTCCTAATGAGATTCCCAGATATGGGGCTCTCATCTGTTAAGAGAAGGAGTGTATGTCTACCTGCCAATGTCTACTTTGTTACCTGGTGCCATAATCTTCTACAATTTACAACCTATTTCTCTCTCTCTCTCTCTCTCTCTCTCTCTCTCTCTCTCTCTCTCTCTCACTCTCACACACACAATTATTGCAACAGAAAGTAACTGGTGCCATAGTTTATTTTATTCTTTATAGTGGCAAAAATATTTTCGTTTTTGTCTTTGGTTTACAAGATTTGAAGTGAACTTCTATGTGGAAACAGATTTTTATTGTGTCTTGGCAGGATTATTACCCCAATAATAATTAACACATGGACTGGTTTTCTTTCACTTCTTTATTATTTGTCAGTTGGTTAACCATTTGACCAATTAACTAATTGATTGATTAATTGTTCGATCAGTCAATCAACTAGTCCTTTCATTGCCATTTGTGATCTCATCAACAATATGCCTTCTCTACTCCAAATCTGCTTCAGGTCTGTCTTTCGAAAAAAATTGTTTCATAGCTAGCCATTTTTCTCATGAACGGTTTATTGTATTAATATCAGAAACACTTATTTCTGAATAATAATAATATAAATTTTATCCATTCTTATAAAAACACACTAATTTCTAGAAGCAATTTTGCATTACTAATTCCAAGAAAACACAGGTAGAGTATTCTGCTCAAACACATTTGCCAATATAAACTAGTGAGCTGGCAGAATCGTTAGCGCATTGGACAAAGTGCTTACCTATATTTCTTCCAACTCTTCACATCCTGAACTCTAAATCCTGACAAGGTCAACATTGCCTTTCATCCTCACAGTCAAGTACCGGAGCCATTGAAATAACTGATCCTACCCCTCCTAAAATTCCTGGCCTTCTGCCAAAATTTGAAACCAGTATTATTCTCCAACATGTCTCTGAATTTTATAGGTAGAAGTCGAATGATGCAATTATAAGAGAGAAAAATAGAGGAAATAAAACTCTGTTATTATTCAAGTTGAAAGTCAGTTCACTTCTGGATATTAAACAGCAATTCTACTACATACTGGCTAGTCTTGTGTAAAATCTATTATCTCACCTGTGCTTAGAACCAACAAATTATTTTCTGTACTTTTGCATAAAACATATTTTAAGAATGTAAAATACTGCTTAAGCCACTTGAGAGCTAAGAACCAGTACTGGATTATGGCTTCTCATATTAAACATCATCATCATTGTTGTTGTTTAACGTCTGTTTACAATGCTGGCATGGGTTGGATACAGCTTGCTCGTGAAATTAACGTGCAAGCGGCTGAGCATTCCACAGACACATGTGCCCTTAACATAGTTCTCAGGGAGATTCAGCATGACACAGAGTGTGATAAGGCCGGCCCTTTGAAATACAGGTACTACTCATTTTTGCCAACTGAGTGGACTGGAGCAATGTGAAATAAAGTGTCTTGCTCAAGGACACAACACATCGCCAAGAATTGAACTCACGACCTTACGATTGTGAGTCAAATGCCCTAACCACTAAGCCACACACCTTTACAGTATATATATATATATATATGATATTTACCACGTAAACTATGATGCAAAAATATGAGAACAATATGGTATATAATTTTTTTTTGTGCAGGGGTTTCTTGAAACATGTAATTTATTTTAAGGGTTATGCAAGGGTAAAAAGGTTTAGAAACACTGATATAGACTCATAGGACCTCTGTCCCAGTTTCCTTGGTGCATATATTTTCCCCTTGGATGGGACGCCAGTCCATTGCAGGATTACTCATTTTTACCAACTCGGTGGACTGGAGTAATTTGAGATGAAGTCTTTTGTTCAAGAACACAATACATCGCTGATAGGAATTGAAACCACAATATTATGATCATGAATTCAACACCCCTAACAACTAAGCCATGTGCCTCCACAATTAAAACAGTAATAAAGTAATATGGTCAGATATTATCTTTAAGAATTTGAGTTTGTGTGATAATGTTGGTTTCAAATTTTGGCACAATGCCAGAAAGTTCGGGGGGAGGGTGTAAGTCGATTTACATTGACCTCGTTGCTCAACTGGTATGTATTTTATCGACCCCCGAAAGGATAGAAGAGAAAGTCAACCTCGGTGGAATTTGAACTCAGAGCATAAGGACGGACGAAAAGCCACCAAGCGTTTTTTGCCCACCGTGCTAATCATTCTGCCAGCTCCCTGCCTTAGTGTGTGTGGCAGTGTGAATAAAGGGTTTTATCCTCAGACTTTTACACTTTATCAAAAAACCCTGCTTTGAATTGATGGGGGTGGGGAAAGAAAGTAAAAAAAAAACGTAGCTAAAGCTGCTTCTCTTTTCTTCTTTCAACTTCCTTGATATTTCATTTCAGTTTCTGCATATAGTCACTAGAAAACAGCTCACACCTTTGATCAGATTTCCTCATTCTCCCTTCCCTTCCTTCCTCGCCTCACCACAGCTACCATAAACTGCCTACACTTTTCACAAAACTTTTACTGGTATTCTCTCTCAGAATTGCTTGTTTGCTCTCACTTTCACCAATGCCTCCCCTTCCTCCTCCTCTCTCACTTCCTCGTTCACTCTCTCTCTCTGTCGCTAACCCATAAGACATAAATACTTCTCTGTAATTTTTCCATATGTTCAGTTATTTTCAATTTCTGCTACTACGAAATTGTGACTTTGTTCTTTCTATAAACATTGTCTCAGATCGAAAAATGATAAGCTGTGGCAGAAACGTTTGTGTTTGGTGAAGTTAGAGCTTTAGATGAAGAATGATAATTCCATAGTTTAAATTTATTCATTTTTTCTTTTTATTATTATTATTATTATTATTAGCTGGTAGAATCGTTACTGTGCCAGACAAAATGTTTTGTAGCATTTCTTCTAGCTCCTAGCATTCTGAGCCTAAATTCTACCAAGTTTGACTTGCTTCCTTTCAGAAGTCAATAAAATAAGCACCAGTTATACTCTTGGGTCACTGTAATGACTAGTCTGTTTCCTCCAAAATTTCTAGCCCTGTGCTAATAGTAGAAAGTATTATTACTATTATTATTATTATTGTTGTTGTTTCTATGGTGGTGAACTGGCTGAATCATTAGCACGCCGGGCGAAATGCTTAGCAGCTTTTCATCTGTTTTTACGTTCTGAGTTCAAATTCCACTGAGGTCAGCTTTGTTGTTCATTTTTTCAGTTAAGCCCTGGGGCTGATGTAATCAGCTTATCCCCTCTCCAAAATTTGCTGGCCTTGTGCCAAAATTTGAAACCATTATTATTATTCTAGTTTGTTCTACTCATCACAGCTATAGCTATGCACTGGCACCTGACCATTGAGCAATTTTTACATCTTAGGAGAATTTTTTGTAAATGTGATTTCTTAAATTCATTAACACAAGGCCTCAAATTAGCAACGAAGAGAGACAGAGAGAAGTAGTAGTAGTTAACTGAATGAAAATCCCCTGTAGGTTACCGGTACTAATTCTATCCACAACAAAAGGAAAAGAGAAGAAAAAAAATTTGACAACTGTGGGATTTGAACTCAGAATATAGCAGGACACAGCTTAACCCCCCCCCCAAAAAAAAAGCAGTGCTCTACAGTTCCTATCATACCACTGGCTCTCTATATAAAATAATTACAATAATTTATCTTAAATAAACTTAGCAAATATACAAAAAAAAAAAAAGATCTTCCACCCTTATCTCATATTTTTGGATTTATTTCCACTCATTTCTTGGTGGAAATAAAATATTTGCTAAAAATAAGTACAACTAGTGTTATAGTGTTATATCCTATGTATCGTTTATTATTATTATTAATTATTATTATTATATTAAGTACACCAGATGAAATGCTTGGCAGTATTTCGTCTGTCTCCATGTCCTGAGTTCAAATTCCGCTGAGGTTGACTTTGCCTTTCATCCTCTCGGGGTCGGTAAATTAAGTACCAGCTGAGTACTAGGGTCGATGTAATGTAATCAGCTAGCCCCCTCCTCCACAATTTCAGGCCTTGTGCCTATAGTAGAAAGGATTATTATTATTATTATTATTATTATTATTATTATTATTATTATTATTATTATCTTGTGTATGTATAATATTTTAATGAAAAAGAATATTTTGTTTTTCTCCAGTGATTTTTTTTTTTTTCTAAATTCCATCCATTGTTCTTCTTCAACAATATAAATATATATATATATATATATATATATATATATATATGTGTGTGTGTGTATGTCTATTTTATTATCATATATTACTGTTATACCAACAAGGCACTTCTGATCGCATCAGATTAGAATGTGTTTGGTTATTGTAAGTCTGTAGAGCCTGCTATTTTGAGAGGTTGACTCGTTGCCTAATTATGTTCTAGTTCCTTGTTGGCTTCACAATATACTTTGGTATTTCTGTATTTCTACCTCTTCAGCTGTCAGCACAGAAAAACATTGAAAGTAATATGTGGGTGTGAGGATACACCTACATATATACATACGTATATATGTATATCTGTTTATTTATGTATGTTTGTATGTAAGGTTTACATGTGTGTATAGTTTTATGAGTGAGGTTAAGATTCCCAGACGTGAAGCTCTCATCTGTTAAGAGAAGGAGTGTATATCTACCTACTGATGTCTACTTTGTTACCTGGTGCCATAATCTTCTACAGTTTACAGCCTCTCTCTCTCTCTCTCTTCATCCATCCATCCATCTATCTCTTTCTAACACTGCCAAATATATATCACTTATATCATTGCTTTCTGGTTAAAATGAAAAACTCCATCGTCATTATTATGATGATGTCATAGCATCGCATATCAGGGTATTATTATTATGGCAGAATCGTTAGCATGCTGGACAAGATGATAAGCAGCATTTCTTCTGGTTTCACATTCTGCATTAAAACGTGGCCAAGTTCAACTTTACTTTTCATTCTTTCGGGGAATCAATAAAACAAGTACCAGTTGAGTACTGGGGTCAATGTACTCAATTGTCCCCGTCCTCCTAAAATTTCAGGCCTTCTGTCTTTAACTGAAAGGATAATTATTATTATTAATATTATTATTATTGCATGTTCTGTGTTTATATTCCGCTGAGGTAGACTTTACCTTTCATCCTTTCGGAAGTCAATAAAATAAGTCCCAGACATGTACTTGGCGTCAATGTAATCGACTAGCCCCCTCCCCTCCAAAAATTTCAGGCTTTCTGCTTGTAGTAGAAAGGATTACTTATTAATCTGAATTCTAATCTCACCAAGGTCAACTTTGCCCTTTATCCTTTCGTGGTTGATAAAATGATTAGCGGTTAAATACAAGGGTCAATTTAAGTCAACTATATTCCTCTCCTTCCATTCTCACCACCACCACCATCATCATCATAAGTCCCTCTTCAGCCAAGTCCTCATGATTTTTTAAAAAATTCTATTTTAAATGGAAGGTGAGGGATGTGCTCCTTCACCCTACCCTTACCCCCAGTAAATTTATTGGGAACGTGAGTGAATTTGGAGAGGGTGACCCAAGTGAGTGGCCCTCCTCTACGCTGGCACCCAGGTTGAGGTACATTTGCCATGGTGCTCCCAATGAGTTGGGTAACTGGCTCTGGAGCTTTGAGGTTCCTTGGCTGCTTCTGGGCTGTGTTTCCCTTCCTATTAGGTGTTTTGTTAATATTTTTTGCAGATTGTTGTTACTTTATTTTTTACACATTTCTGTGTAAATCTCCAGTTTTTTGTCTTTGTATTGTCCTATATGTGTTTTGCAGCCCTTGTGGACAATAAATAAAAATTATTATTATTATTAAATGTGGTGAGCTGGCAGAATCGTTAGCATGCCGGGTGAAAATGCTTAGCAGTATTTTATCTGCCGCTATGTACTGAGTTCAAATTCCACTGAGGTAGACTCATCCTTTTCATCCTTTTGGGGTCAATAAATTTAGTACCAGTTGTGTCTTTTTTCTTTTTTCTCTCTTTAATGGTAGGCTGCAACCTGAATGAGATTTAACTGCTATTTCTAGCATGTTGAACAACTGCATAAAGGCTCTCTGCTATGTGGTTTTATGGTATTGGTGAAGGTGATATAATCACCTGAGTAGACGCTTTCCATGAACTAGTTTCATTTCATTAATTAACAAGTTCAAATTCCACTGGGATGAACTTTGCTTTTAATTCTTATGAAGCCAGTGGAATAAGGACTAGAAATAAACTAAGATCAGTTTAATCAATTTTATCTGCTTTATCTTCTTAAGGCAGTGCAATTGATAGAGTTATCAATCAGTATTGGAAAGAATGAATATCACACAGTGTAAAGCAGCAAGCTTGCAGAAACGTTAGCACGCCGGGCGAAATGCTTAGCGGTATTTTGTCTGCCGTTACGTTCTGAGTTCAAATTCCACCGAGGTCGACTTTGCCTTTCATCCTTTCAGGGTCGATAAATTAAGTACCAGTTATGCACTGGGGTTGATGTAATTGACTTAATCCCTTTGTCTGTCCTTTGTCACCTCTATGTTTAGCCCCTTGTGGGCAATAAAAAAATAAGAAATGTTAGCATGCTGGGCAAAATGCTTTGCGGTATTTCGTCTCTTTATGTTCTGAGTTCAAATTCCGCTGGAACTTAACCTGGAAAGATTCTCTGATCTCCGAGCTGAGCTGTGCACCCTGTTGAGTAACATTAGTCCAGAGATCCTTTAGAAGAACCCCATTCTGGCCGCTTGTACCCATGATCGTATTCTTTCAGTCATTACCCAACATTATTGACCGTAGGTGAAGATAGGCTTGAAAACCAGATGGAAGTCTGCATGTTTGGCTTTTCATACCAACTTCTTCTCTTCTGAGCATCGAATGCTGAAGATGGTGCATTACTGTGCCAGACACATACAATTCCAGCACCTCATTCAACTTCCTGTTTTCCGACCCCAAAATATCCAAAGTTCTCTGCTTGCTTCGGTGATGCTCCACTAACATGCAGGGTTCACTGAAAAGACTTTGTTGAAATTGCTAAGAAAATAATCGCCATGGCTACTACACTAGCTCTATAATATTATAAATTATAGATATTGGTTTCTATTGCTTAGTCACAAAATTCTTATATTACAAAAAAAAAAAAAAAAAAAAAAGGTGAGTAATGAAAAGCTGCAGTAGTCATACCTTTACCCAGGGGCATTAGCAACAATTTTGTAATGCAATCAGACGTCAGAACTAACTTTCTGGTTTCTGCTGCTCACCAACATTGACTAGAAACTTTGGTTATTGAATTAAGCTCAAAGCAAATTTCATTCAAGTAAGAAAGTATAATGTAATCAATTGAATTAACTTCCACAATATTGCTATTCGTACAAGAAGTTGTTATTTCATGCAAACCATGAGAGATACAAAGTCAACCCTGCTGGGATTTGGAATCAGAGCATTGGATTGAGGGCTGAAATGAAATACTGAAAGCAAACATAAACATGCACACAAACATGCACACACATCTCTGAGCCAGCTTGGAAGATGAATGCTAAATGATGTTATTATTATTATAATAATAATAATGATAATGGACTCTCCCGTCAAAGACAATATATGAGCATTCGAATAATCCTTTTTATGAAAGGCACAAGCCTTGCGATTATGGGAGAGGGGACTAGTGAATTACATCAGACCCCACCCCGCCCCCAGTGTTTCACTGGTACTTAATTTATCGACCCCGAAAGGACAAAAGGCAAAGTTGACCTCGGCAGAAATTGAACTCAGAACATAAAGACAGACAAAACGCCACTAAGCATTTTGTCTGGTGTGCTAACGATTTTACCACCTTAATAATGATGATGATGTTGATGATCCTTTGTGCTATAGGCACAAGGCCTGAAATTTGTGGGGAAGGTGGGGGGCTAGTCAAGTACTTCAACTCTTATTTTATCAATCCTGAAAGGATGAAAGGCAAAGTCCACCTTGGTAGAATTTGAACTTAGCTCATATGGTTGGACGAAATGCTGTTAAGCATTTTGCCCAGCATGGTAATAGTTCTACCAACTCACTTCCTTCTACTGGATAATAATAATAATAATAATAATTTCTCTTCTTTCTGTTATAACCACAGGCTAAGTGTGAGAGACCAGATCTGGCCTCTTTAACCCTTTCGATACCAACCCGGCTGAAACCGCCTCTGGCTTTGTAGTACGAATGTCTTGTTTTCATAAGTTTTGAATTAAAATCTTCCACCAAACCTTAGTCACAATTTATGTTCCTAACACTAGCTGAATGATAACCAAGTTATTTTACTAAATTCTTTGTTATATTTAAAATTAGTTGAAAGCAACACAGAGCATCTCAAAATAAATACAGTGATGAAAGGGTTAAATGCCAAAGCATCACCATTGCTGATGACTTACAAACAAGTCTACAGATGAGATATAAGAAAGGATTGTTGTACAAAGTGACCAGCATGCTAGTTCAAGACTTTGCCTTTGCTCTTAGTTCTTGAAGATGATCCAAACAGCTTAGTTCGTAATTCTTTACAGTTTTATATATAGCAACTTAGCCTCCATTTGTTGTGATTCAATATCTATATATAGTCTTATGTTCTGTTATTTCTGCCTACTCACTGCTACAATGATTGTAAATGTTACAAAGCTTTCTTCCTTGTTTAATATTATTTAGGAGGCATTCCTTTAGAAAACATGTGTTTAGCGATCAGTAGTAGTAGTAATGTAGAACTTCCTGTACTTCTTAGCTGCATCATTAAATTTATTCTTGTTTCCCATTATTTTTCTCTTCCTGTCCACCATTGCTTTGTTTGTCAGTTTCTTGTCACCCCACAAGATGCAGTTTCCTTTCACACTGTTTTAATTTCTTGTTCCAAATTCACTCGTTAAAAATATTTAAACTCAGCCCAGCTTTTCTTGGTGAAAAACAACCACATTTGGTTGGTGCAGGCATGGCTCTGTGGTTAAGAAGGAGTTATGGAAACAAAACATTTGTACTACAGAACCAGAGGCTGTTTCAGCTGAGTTGGTATCGAAAGGGTTAAGCCATGCCCCTTCACACAATACAAAATAACAGAATGACAGTATAAAGAAATATTTCACAGTACTTGTCAATTGATAGAAAAGTAGGCTCATTAGAACCAGTGATGAAAATTACAGGGTCTTTAAATAATGTCGGGTGGATTGAGTGCAAATAGTGTCAACTAAACCAGCTTATGGAGGATTCTTCATAAATTGTATTATTTGTCATTAATTATAATTATATTGTCTTTATTTGAATTGGAACTGTAACTTGTAAAAAAACAAATAAGAAAAGGATGATCACAAAATGCTTTCATTCTAGGGAGGGCTCAGTGATAACAGAGGAGTGAAAAATGTTATCGGTAGATGAAGGAATATCGGCTTCTGTGTAGAAAGAAAGAGAAGCAAACTGAATGTGTGTCCTCCCAAGGTCATGGAGAAAGGCAGTTAGTAAATTTGACAGTTGGAGAGAGAGAGTGTGTGTGTGTTTTAGCAATAGTATTTAAGAGTTGATGTGTGAGTGGAATGGAAGTAGATGGGAATATAAATGTGAAAGGATGGGGAAATAAATGAATGAATAGTTCTTAAGTAGATAATAATTATTATCATTCATTATCCAGTAATTAATTAATATTGAACCATAGATCAGGAAGTACCTTTATATATTTATTTTAAGTTAATGAATGAATTATTGTGATAGAATTAAATCAGAGTTAATTATCATAAGTTAATGAACACATGAACAATTACGCCATTAAATATTTAAATTGGGAAATTTTTGTTAATAATTATTAATACATAAGTAAATAAATAAAATATAGGGTATGTAGAAACAATTAAGTAAATCAGGAATAATGCTTAATTAGTTGATTATTAATAATTAGACTGGCACATATATGGGTGTGTGGATAAAGAAGTTTACTTCACAATCACCTAATTTTGAGTTCAATTCCACTGTGCAGTACATTGGGTAATTGTTGTCTACTAAATCCCTGAGACAACTAATGCCTTGTAAGTGAATTTGGTTTCCAAATTTTCCACCATACTGGTTGGCCTGGGGCTATAGCAGAGGACATTTGTCCAGGGTGCCACACAGTGGGACTGAACTCAAGAACATATGAATGGGAAGCAAGCTTCTCAACCACACAGACATACTTTTAACTTCATATTATATTTTTATCTTCAGGACTCTTGTTTCTCAGATTGCATTGTGTAATGTTTTGGCCCTGACATTATGCCTCCTACTCAGATATATTCATATTTCCAAACAGCTGCTTATGAAGTAGACAACATTTTAAATGTTTATTCCATACCCGTCTGCACTTTAGATGCTTTCCTTGTATCCTTATCTTGTTTACACATCACGTATTTTGCTGTTGTTTACTATTTCTGGATGGCAAAGCATACTCATCGAAATGCGAATTTATATATTGGCTGCTGGTCCAAAACATATTACTTCTTGATATCTATGTTACTGTGATTGAAATACCCTTCCTAACGCCAACCACTCCGAGAGTGTAGTGGGTGCTTTTACGTCCCACCAGCACGAGGGCCAGTCAGGCGGTACTGGCAACGGCCATGCTCAAATGGTGTTTTGACGTGTCACCTGCACAGGAGCCAGTCCAGCGGCACTGGCAACGCCCTCACTCGAATGTTGTTTTCCACGTACCACCGGCACAAGTTTTTCTAAGCCCTGTAAAAGAACTCGGAAGGTTGGACCTCCAGCCAGGCCTTTTGTGATACCCTTAAAGCCAGGAACTTTTCAGCTCTCCCTCATATGTGTTATCTGAATGGTATATATTCCCTAGATGAAGTTTCCTTGTTAAAAGTTCCATCATGGAATATATTTTTATCGATCCCAAAGTGCGTGTGGCATTCCTCATCAGATGACTGAGAAATAGTCAAGCCATTGATAAAAATGTAGCTTGACTGGCTTGTACTTTCACTAACTTTAAAATCATGTAAGACCATTTATCAAGGCCAAACTCCATCTTTGTTTTCTTTGAGAATGTCAGAGTGCGTCTTCCTGCCATTCATATTCTTGGCATATATTTTCAGGTCATTCACAGAGAAGTTCTATATTAGCTTGGCGTTTCATACCCTCTTTGTGAACCATTTATCTACATGACCTTCAGATTTCCAAAAGGACAATGGATGTTATTGTAACTGTAAACAGCAACATATGAAGGTTGTTAACTTGCAGTGTTCCCCTGTAATACTGTGTCCTATCAATGACAAGACAATCACTTTTTGTATTTAACTTCAGGATGGTGGCCTAGGAGGAATCCGGGTTGTCTGTAACTCTGGTCATGGTCCTAGCAAGTTAAAAGGCCAAGCATCCATGGAAAGAGAACAGAATTAAAGGTTTCCATACAATACAGAGTGTAACCAAGTTTCTGCCAATAAATTTTGTCCAGCCACCTATTTGATAGTAAGGTTATAAAGGAAAGCGTATTTTGTTCATCGTCCTTCAAATCCTAAGACTATCTTGCAAATTTTTATAGTCCCAGATATCACTATCGTTTGTAGTGTATGAATTCAGGATTTGAGTTCTCTCCCCATGAACCCAAGTGCAGCTATACTTTGCTATGTATGTATGTATATACATATAATGGGCTACTTTCAGTTTCTTGTTTCTTTATTGCCCGCAAGGGGCTACCCACAGAGGGGAAAAACAAGGACAGACAGACAGATTAAGTCGATTACATCGACGCCAGTGCGTAACTGGTACTTAATTTATCGACCCTGAAAGGATGAAAGGTGAAGTTGACCTCAGAAGTTGAACTCAGAACGTAATGGCAGACGAAATACCGCTAAGCATTTCGTCCGGCATGCTAACGTTTCTGCCAGCTCGCTGCCTTTCAGTTTCTGTCAGGCTACTTTTAGTTTCTGTCTACCACATACACTTGTCCAGTGCCATATGTAGGATTGAACATGAAACTAGATGGTTGGAAAACAGACTTAACCACACATCCATGCCTCTGACTACAGGCACAGTAAAGCATCCTGTCCAATGCTTTTCCAATTCTGTCAAATCTACTGCTTTGGACTGGGCTGGACTAGGCTGAACTGGTACTTTATCAAACCCTGAAAAGCAAAGTGAACTTTGACAAGATTTGAATTCATAATGCAGAGAGCCAGAACAAATACTGCAAGACATTCTATCAAATGCTTTTCTAACAGCTCTGCCAATTAACTGCCTTCAACAATATACTAACTATATAAATAACCATTTTACATTCTTCACCCTTAACATTTAATGTTTTCAGCTTTTTTTCTGACATCATGAGCAGAGAAACTGAAAAATAAAAAAAAAGGAAAGAAATAGAAATCTCTTTGGGTAATTGCCATAAGGTCATGTCTATAACCTTTATGCCTAAGTGTGTAACCATGGTGTTACAGATGTGAGCTGAAAAAGCACCATGATCCTGGTTTAAAAACTACGTTATCCATATATAATGTCTACAGTTACTACCAGTATTAACGATGCCACTACTACTTCGTGGTACCATTAATGATGACAATCATAGTAAAACTAGCTCCTTTATATTGAGAATGTTCACCCATCCTATTCCAAACGAAAATTCTTTAATCCAAATTTTCAGTTGAACATTTTTTGTTGTTTTTCTTTTCTTTTTTCTTTCTTTCTCTTTCTAACCATAATTTCTTTTGCACTTCCTTCCTTATTTTTCTGAACCTAGACTGATTTTTTTTTTTTTTTTTTTGCCTCCTTCTTATAAACTGTCAAGAGGCAGTATGATATTTCCATGCAGCTAATCTATATGTATATGTCACACACACTCTTTCTCTCTCTCTCTCTCTCTCTCTCTCTCTCTCTCTCTCCCTCTCTCTCTCTCTCTCTCTCTCTCCCTCTCCTGTTGGGTGAGTTCTTGAAACTGGATGATGTGGAGCATGCAAAATTTAACACAGAATATCCATCTAATTTCATACCAGCTTATGACAGAGCTTCTAGAACAGATAAGAAGTCACTCAGCTTGCTAGAAATGGCAGCAAAATTTTCCTCAAATCACACCTAACTCTTCAAAAAATAAAAAAACGAATATAATACTATTTTCCATCTTTTACCTATTACTTGTTTCATTTATGAGTCTGTGACTATGCTGGGGCACCACCTTGAAAAATTTTAGTCAAACAAATCAATTCCAGTACTTTTTTTTTTTAAGCCTGCTACTTATTCTATTAGTCTCTTTTGCCAAACCGCTAAGTTAAGGGGAAATGGACACACTAACACTGATTATTCAAGTGGTGGCGGTGGGACAAAGACACACGCACATGCGTACGACAGGCTTCTTTCAGTTTCTGTCACCTAAATCCACTCACAAGGCTTTGGTTGGCCCGTGGCTGTAGTAGTATATTAGTTTCAAATTTTGGCACAAGGCCAGCAATTATTTTCCTGCAGGTGGGTAGCGAGTGGGGTAAGGCAATTACATCACCCCCACCCACTCCTGGTATTTCATTTATCGACCACAAGAGAATGAACTCGGAATGTAAGGATGGACAACATGTCACTAAGCATTTGGCCCAACCAGCTGACAGTTCTGCCATCTCTCCACCTTAACCTGTCACTAACATTGCCTTCAGCAAAGGCACTGGCTTCTTATTGGACCCTACCTTCATGCCCTTTATGGAAAGCCTTGCATTTCATTTCAATGCTTCTTATACATTTAATAGTAAATTCGGTTATTCCGTATATATGTGTGGGTATATTTGTTACAGCAGCAGCAGTAGTAGTAGTAGTAGTAGTAGTACAGTTTAAACTTTTTAATTTGGAACATTGCATAGGGAATATGAATATATATATATATATATATATATACACATATATTCCCTTATATTAGTTCAAGTTAAATATTTTAAAATCCTACTACCTCTACATATATATATATATATATATATATATATATATATATATTGTCTATATATATATATATATATATTGTCTATATATATATATATATATATTGTCTATATATATATATATATATATATATATATATATATTGTCTATATATATATATATATATATTGTCTATATATATATATGTGTGTGTGTGTGTATATATATATATATATATATATATATATGATGTGTATGTATATATACACACACATACATGGGAAGATATTTATATATATCTTCTCATGTATTAGTTCAAGTTAAATATTTTAGAAATCTACTATTACTGCTACTACAGGCATGCACGCACACACACACACACACACACACACACACACACACACACACATATATATAAACATTTTGATAATGTCCTTTAGATGAGTTCTTATTTTGAGAAACTTATTTGGACATTACTTTGATTTATGTCCAAATACTAAAAGTATCCAGGCTGTATGATATATAATGTATATATCTGTATGTGTGTATGTGTGTATATATATATATATATATGTGTGTGTGTGTGTGTGTGTATTCATGCACCACACACTTTCAGCTTGTATGAACATATAAGATATAAGCATTCCTGAGGTTGAGGGTCTGCTCACTAAAATATTCTAGAAAACACTTAAGAAACTGTGTGGCATTGCTGCGAGTGGAATGTCTGACTGAAACAATTTCTGTATGGCTGAGAACTTAGAAAATTATCCTAACATTTTATGTTACTTTTTAAAATTTTTATTATTATTTATTTATATTTGTTTTTTAGTGATCTTTTTTTTTTATGCACTTCGACTTTGCTTTGCTGTTTATTATTTTTGTTTGTTTGTTTGTTTGTTTATTGGCAATGACTGTTCGTTACATTTTTGTGTCTGTGATGGACTGGATTCTGACACCGGCAGTCCTGACTGACTACCTCCTACCAAATTTGGTGATTGGTTCCAGAATATATGAGGGGTGATAAGTAAACAATGAAGGTGGCATGGGATGGAAGTGGCGAAGGCAGGCGATGGTGGCAATTATTATGTGGGGGTGGGGGTGATGGTGGTGGGGATAATAAAGTTGGTGATGATTATGGTGTTGGTGGTGGTGGTGATATTGATGATTGTGGTCATGATGATGATGATGAAGATGATGGCAACAATGATAGTGATGATGATGATGGCTTAAATTAGAAATACTAATGATGCAAAATACTAGATTTTTATTTTTAAATAACTTAGTCTTTCTTTTTTTCTTTCTTAAAAATTTTTTTTACATTTTCTATTTATAAAATATTGCTAATCTTTTATCATCAAACAAATTGACTTGTTTACATTTTTTTTTTTTTTTTTTTCATTTTTCCATTTTTTTTACTTCCTTACTACTTTTCCTTGCCCGTTACCCTCACCATTCCAGTTACCATTCTCCCAGCAGCAGGGCAGGTACATCACTAAAAATGGACTGCATTTCAGCCGCTCCTGCTAAAGTTATAATTTCATAGCATACGACTGCTACATTCTTTTCCTTTACTGAAATTAAACAGGCATTAGTTCTGTGTGTGTGTATGTATGTATGTGTGTATTCAGCGTGGGGTGGCTTTTGTGGAAGTGCTTGGTTTTTTTTCCATGGTTTATCTTTTATTTTAATTTTTTTTTTTTTTTTTAGTTTTTACATGTTTCGGTCGTTGGACTACTGCCATGCTGGGGCACCATCTTGAAAGGATTAATTGAACAAATTGGCACCGGTGCTTATTTTAAAAAGCCTGGTTTGTTCCTATTTTGTCAGTCTCTTGCCAAGCTAATTTACAGGGATGTAAGCAAACCAACACTGGTTGGCAAGCAGTGGTAGTACCACTCATGTTTACACAACCTTACTGCGAATCTGCATTTTTGTTTTTATATATAGGATTACATACTCAATAAGGGCCTGGTCAACAGCATTATTTACATTTGACAGTTTGTTGTTAACACAATGTTTCAGCCGATATACCCTCCAGCCTTCATCAGGTGTCCTGGGGGAATTTCGAACCTGGGTTCTCATTCCTAAGGTATTTTTCCGATGTTATTATTCAGCGCACTGCCTGGAATCGAACTCGGAATCTTGAGCCCAGTTCGATTCCAGGCAATGACCTGAATAATAATAATGATATTAGAAAAATACCTTAGGAATGAGAACCCAGGTTCAAAATTCCCCCCAGGATACCTGGTGAAGGCTGGAGAGTACATCGGCTGAAATGTGTTAGCAACAAATATCCGTCAAATGTAAATAATGTAATCAAGACACAATTGTTGCAAGTTGTCCTTGACCTTATGTCAATTTTGAATCACTGAAACAACAATATAGTTACATTTTTCTCCCCTGCTGTAAGACTTCCTGTTGTACACACATCTGTTCACCTTAGCTGCTCATTGGTTGAAATTGTGTTCTCTGAAAAAAACTCCTGGTTGATCTCTGTCAACCCGATTTTGTGAATATTGTAATTTTATTTTATTTTTTTTTGCTTTCTGATATTGTTATTCGTTCCTTCAATGTACCAAAACAAGATGTCATCTAGTTATCAGCATGTAATGTTTAGGTGTTGGAAAGAAATGTTTGAATAAAGCAGTGATATTTAAGTGTCAAGAGGTATAAGTAATATTTATACATTACACAACAATATTTAGCTAACAGGAGTAACATTTTTAATCACACACAGACAAAAGCATTTGAAACCAAAATGGCATATCAAGTTTAATGTCACATTAATAAACATTTTGCCAGTTATTCAACATCAAACCACAAGATGACACAGCAAATAAAAGAGTAAAACAGTAAAATAGCTAAATGGCTTGCTAAGTTTTCTCTCTCCACCAGTCATTACCATTAAGATATGATCAAACTGATTTCAAAGACACTGGTGGTAGTCTGCTTCGGCAAGGCTTGTGTTATTTAGTAAAATGAACAAAAGGATTTCAGTGAACTTGCCATGGAGAATGGGAAATTCAATGTTTCAGACAAAGTTAGTCTTCAGGAATGAAATTATAGAGGCACAGGAGTGGCTGTGTGGTAAGTAGCTTGCTTACCAACCACATGGTTCCGGGTTCAGTCCCACTGCGTGGCATCTTGGGCAAGTCTCTTCTACTATAGCCTCAGGCTGACCAAAGCCTTGTGAGTGGATTTGGTAGACGGAAACTGAAAGAAGCCCGTCATATATATGTATGTATATATATATGTATATATATATATGTGTTTGTGTGTCTGTGTTTGTCCCCCTAGCATTGCTTGACAACTGATGCTGGTGTGTTTACGTCCTCGTAACTTAGCGGTTCAGCAAAAAGAGGCCAATAGAATAAGTACTTGGCTTACAAAGAATAAGTCCTGGGGGTCAATTTGCTCAACTAAAGGCGGTGCTCCAGCATGGCCGCAGTCAAATGACTGAAACAAGTAAAAGAGTAAAAAGAGTATATACCAAAAGCCATCAAAACTCTCAGATTCATGTTGCTTTGAATAGTTTAATGTATATATCTTGTTTTTTAAGTATTTTCCCTTTATTCAGAAACAGTTTTTGAATTCCTACCCATGCTTTAATACATATTTTTTTAATTATTTGTAATGAGTCTCTTCATATTTTTTTTTTAATTTTATTTCAGAAACCAGATGTGACCCTAACTTCAACGGTAAGTTTTTATTTTATTACTTTTTCTTTTACTCTTGTATACTACATACACTTTCAACTTTTTATCATTTCGTTTCATGTAAAACCCAACATGTCGTTGTATTGTCACCCTCATCCTTTGCCCTGGCGACAAATAAAAGAAATCATTATTATTATTACACCTTCGTTAAGGCAGAGGTGTTTGTTTGTTTGTCCATGGACAAGATATTTCAAAAACCACTGAATGGATTCAGATGAAACTTTCAGGGATATTTGGTCTTGTGACTGACAAGAACTGATTAGATTTAGGGATCGATCCAGTACCGGACAAGGATTCTGGATTTTTTTCCCCCTGATTTTTTACTTAATTTTTGAGAGCGGTTGGGTTTATTTTTAGTATTCTTGTTCGTCTGTGAGAGCATTCAAGTTTATTTCAGATACTCACATTTTAAAAATCCTCTATGGCTAATCATTGAGAGGACATTGGTGTTGCCTTGACGGGATTTGTGCTCTCTGAGTGCTCTTGTTGTTATTATTATTATTATTATTATTATTATTATTTGTGGCTATGAAGTTAAGAAGCTTGCTTTGCAGACACATGGTTTCGAGTTCAGGCCCACTGTATAACATGTTGAGCAAAGTGTCTTCTACTATAGCCCTAGGTTGACCAGTGCCTTGTGAATGAATCTTGTAGACGGAAACTGTGTGGAAGCGATACAGCAAATGATTGTTATCTGGAGTCGATCTGAATACTCTAAAGGCGGGCGGGCTGGCAGAAACGTTAGCATGCCGGGCAAAATGCTTAGCGGTATTTCATCTGCCGTTACGTTCTGAGTTCAAATTCCACTGAGGTCTACTTTGCCTTTCATCCTTTCGGGGTCTATTAAATAAGTACCAGTTATGCACTGGGGGTCAATATAATCGACTTAATCTGTTTGTCTGTCCTTGTTTGTCCCCTCTGTGTGTAGCCCCTTGTGGGCAGTAAATAGGAAACTGTGTGGAAGCCTATCATGTGTGAAATATCTTTGTGTTTGTCCCCCACAACCCACTTGACAACTGGTATTGGTATGTTCATGTTACTGTAGTTTAGTGGTTTAGCAAAAGATACTGATAGAATAAGTACCCCCAAAAATGAAGTACTGGGGGTGATTTGTTCGACTAAACTCTTAAAGGTGGTGCCCCAGCATGGCCAAAGCCCAATAACTGAAATAAGTAAACGATAAAAGAATTCATATCTGTTTTCTCATACTGTAATTAAACCTGGCCATAAAACATTTTTCTAACTTCATAAAAAACGAAAAACACATCCACTTATCTCACGTTTTGAAGTGTTTCTATTGCTGAATATTACTATTGTTCTGCTGAATGGTAAGTGCTATCTTTCAAGCTATGACTAAACACTTACATATTTGTTGGGTTTCCAAAAACAGCAGTGTAATTAATTTAGCAAACACATGCCTCTAATGTGCAGGACGTTGACAGTTTTTTTGTTCATATGCAAGGGTGCTATACTATAATAGAGTATTCTGCATAATTGATATCCCAGCATACATGCCTGTGAAATGGAGCTGTCAAATCCAATATGACTTCTGATGACTCTGTGCAGTAAGGCTTACTTAACATATACCAGATGTAGTTTTTGACTCTAGAGTTCTATTTTTTACTATTGGTGTGGAGGATATTGACAGGTTTGTTTATAAATGCAAAGGGGGCTATACTATGATAGAGTATTCTACATAATCGATATAACAGAATAAGTGGCTATGGAATGGAGCTGTCAATATGACTTCTGGTGGTTTTATGAAGCAAGGCTTTCCTACATATTACAGAGCTAGTTTTACCTCTAGAGTTTTATTTTTCACTATTCGTGTAATATAGCTTAAAATAGCTATCTGTGTATCATACTTAATGCAAATACGTCATGGAAAGCCAACTTAGCTGCAGTATTTGTCACCAGCTAATTGCAGTGCCAGTGATTTTGCAATCACTGTCTTCCTACAGTGATGATGGATTTTGTTTTAACATGGAGCCTGGTGTTGCCATCCGGTTTCACCAGTCCTCAGTCAAATCGTCCAACCCATGCTAGCATGGAAAGCGGACGTTAAACGATGATGATGATGATGATGATGATGATGATGATGCAATTGCCAGTGCAATGCTTGGAGTAGGTCTGTTCGCTCAGGCCATTTTTGCTAGGTCTCACAAAGTCTCTTTCCGCACATTATAAACTTTGATACTTGGTTGTTAATTATCATGGGAGACATTCAACATTCAAGTAACCCTCTCAAAATCCTAGCTGTCCCCAACAGAGCAGTTTTTTAATTTTCCCGCTTGGTAAATATTATCAGGGGACATTTCTATAATTTTAGAAATTGCCATATATTTTAATTCTATGTTGTTTGTTAAAAGCATAAAAAATTTTTTTTTATATTCAGCTGTTAAAGCCGATTCTGTGGAACCGGTTTCTCCAGAAAACCAACAAAGGAGAGACAGGTAAGCTTTTTCTTTAAAATACCATTATATACAAATAGGTTTCATGTGGTTAGATTTTTTTCACTCACTGCATTTCCCTCATCCCCATCACTGTTCATCTAGTACCTTTATTCACCTCCCTGTAACTTAAGGGTACACATTCACATATAATCTTCACCGTTCTCTTTTTTTCCCCATGTGCAATAACCATATATCTCCCTCCTACAGCAAGACACCTGTTCCTGTTCCTCTATCATATTTTAACCTCTCATCACCTGTCATAAAGCCACCTTCCTCAATATCACTCCCCTCTCGGTCAAGGAGTCTTCTCTTGTGAGTAACTTGGGGACCTCACTAATGTCGGCGCCACGTAAAATCACTGCGAAGTGGTTGGCATTAGGAATGGCATCAAGCTATAGAAACCATGCCAAAGCAGACATTGGTGCTTGGCACACTCCTCTGGCTCACCAGCTCCTGTCAAACCATCCAACCCATTCCAGCATGGAAAAAAGGGATGCTAAATAATGGTGATGACAACAATGACCATTGTTATTATTATTATTATTATTATTATTATTTTTATTACGAAGACAGGGAACTAGTTGAATCATTAGCATACTGGACACAATACTGGACGTTTCGTCTGTTCTCAGCTTCTTTACATTCTGCATTCAAAATCTGCTGAGGTCAGCTTTGCCTCTCGTCGATGATTTACTGCTCAATGGCGGTTTACAATTACACAATGTGAAAGCAAGGAGACATATTCTTGCACACACTCATGCAAGTGTATGTGTGTGTGTGTGTGCAGTTTGTCCGTCGATGCGACGAAGACCATCTAGTCATCGACCCCAGTGCGTAACTGGTACTTATTTTATCGACCCCGAAAGGATGAAAGGCAAGCGCCTATGATGGTGATATATTGTACATATATATATCATCATCATCATCGTCGTTTAACGTCCGCTTTCCATGCTAGCATGGGTTGGACGATTTGACTGAGGACTGGTGAAACCAGATGGCTACACCAGGCTCCAATCTGATTTGGCAGGGTTTCTACAGCTGGATGCCCTTCCTAACGCCAACCAGTCTGAGAGTGTAGTGGGTGCTTTTACGTGCCACCGGCACGAAGGCCAGGCAGGCGGTACTGGCAACGGCCACGCTCAAAATGGTGTATTTTATGTGCACATATATATATATATATATATATATATATATATATATATATATATATATATATATATATATATATATATATACATATATATTTATAATGTGTGTATATATGTATGTACATATATATATATGTAGTATGAGGCATTTTGAGAAATGACGTCATAATGACGCACAAACAACCTGCGACAGTTTTCAATGAAAGGAGAAACTAAATTAATGCAGAAAAATTACTATATATCGTTGGATGTGAGACAAGGGAGGTAACATACTAATCCGCTGTGAAGTTTACTTCCCTTTATGGTTTTGTGCTGATCTACATATCGATCTATCTTTATAGTATTGTTAGATGTACCACTGTCAGTGTTGATTTAAGGACTTGACATACATTTCATCATTCTCTCTCTCTCCCTATATATATACATACATACACACACACACACACACATATATATGTGTATAAATCTTTTTTTTTTTTTTTCATTTTTTTTGAAATTGCTCTTATTCGTGGTTTGGGATTTAACTGCCCTTTCCAGCATACAAATACGTAAATTGTTTGTACACTATTTTATATATATATATATGTATATGTATATATACACACAAATACACACACACACCATTGCCACTACCGGTAAAAAGTGATGTTATTCATTTCTGTCATATTTCAAGAGTCCTTAATTGTCTTTCTTCAAGCTATGTGTTCTGTTTTTCCTGTATTTCTTTCTGTCTGTGCACCTAATTACTTGTTACACGTGTAAAAATGGAATAAATGAACATTTATGTGCATGTACATGTGTGTGAGTGCATGTTTTATTGTTGCTGGTATTATTGATTACTTATATTTACCATTGATAATATTAGCAGTAATATCTTTAGGAATATTCACATTTGAATATTCTGCTCATTATTTTATATAAATAATAATAATGGTATTTTTATATAAGCTTAAAGCTTATGGTGATCACTAAACAAAATAATCTAATCAAGAAGCATATAAGCCCTTAACAAAAAGAAGAAGGCTTTCCTATCCGTAGATAGGAAAGCCTTCTTTTTTCTGTCGAGGGCTTATATGCCCCTTTATTAGACTATTTTCCTTAGCCATTGTACAGTGATCGCCATAAGCTTTAAGTTTATATAAAAATACCATTATTATTATTGACAGGAGATATATATATATATATATATATATATATATATATATATATATATATTCAAAATTCAAATAAGTTATCATTATCTTTAAAAATATAGTGATAAAGTGGCCAGCAAACATAATCCAATATATGAAAAATTTTTATTAGCTATCCCTTATTGGAAGCAAGGGATAAGATATTCCACAAGATTCAGAATAAATGTTGATACAATTTTTAATAAATTTATTTTATCTTTCAGCGATGAAAGCTATAGAGTTATGGTGGGCAGGACTGAAGCTGGCATTTTTGAGAATCAACCAGTTGTTCTAGATGGAGTTGTCCGTTGCCATGATTCTGTTGGTGAGGTTAAACTTCCAGAAGAAGGTACTGCTAGAAATTTGGCTCAGAAGTTCAAGGAATACGAAAGTGAAAGTCTGAAACCAGTTATTTCCAGTACTACTCCAGTTTCAGTTAGGTGTGAACAAGATAAAACTGAATTTGTCTCAGAACCGAAAACCCATATTGAAACTTATGAAGGCAAACCTGATTTAGGAATCTTTGAAAGTCAACCTTCAGACCTCCCTGAAGACATTACACCTGGGTTTGTGAAACCTGATGAGAAGTTGCCAGAAAGGGGCACAGCACAAAATTTGTTGGACAAATTCAAAGATATTCAAAAATCTGCAAGCGAAATAGTGGTCAGTGGTCAACCAGATTTAACTCCTGATCTAGCTTCCAAAACTGAATATGTCTCAGAACCACGCAGTACATTTCAACCATATTGTGGTACAACTGAAAGTGGTATCTTCGAAAGCAAACCCGTCTATGATCCAGCTGTTATCCGTCCTGAAGAAGTGGACACCGAAGACATATTGCCAGACGAAGGTACAACTAGGAATCTACTTGCTAAGTTTTCAAAATTACAAGAAGACAAACCTTATATTTCGAAACCACCCATCGACGTTATTACTGCAAAAGAAGCTGGTCCAACCATTGCTGAAAGTCAGCCAGTTATCCTCAGTGATGTTTTCAAAGAAACCGATGTTGCAGAGGAAAAACTGCCTGAAAGTGGCCAAACAAGAAGTCTTTTAGCAAAGTTTCGAGAAATTGAAAGTGGAGCTGGTTCCCAGTCCGCTTCTCCTCGAAGTCGCAAGGAGTTTACTCCGCCACGTGAGGATCCTCGTGGGCTTAACAAAGAAGCTGCTGTGAGTGGTGTCTATGAAAACACTCCGAAAAAGGGTTTAGAATATGAACCGACGAAAATAGAAGGAGGAATCTTTGAGAATCAACCTGTCAACCGGCAAGATGTGACAAAGGAAGCTGATACAAGCGGAGAAGCTCTTCCGGAAAAGGGAACAGCACGTAGTCTTCTGTCGAAATTTAGCAAAATTGAAAACAATGCGCCCAACGCAACTTCACCAAGATCTTTAAAAGAATTTACTCCTCCCAGAGATGACTTACCAGTTAAATCTACAGCTGTAACTAACAAAGTAACTTCAGAGAACGAACCTCAATATCGGTGTGATATCTCCAGGGAAGCTGATACTGATTGGAGTGAGGGCTTACCATCGAAGGGAACAGCAAAGAGCGTTGTTGATAAATTCCGTAACATTCAAGAAGAAGCCAAAAAAGATTTGGCCAAAGGAATGCCCAAAAAGGTAGGACAATTGGTTTGTAATTTTTTAGGCGTGATCTATTTGTTACCATGCATACATGTATATATATAAAAATATATATATATATATGTGTGGGTGTTTGTGTGTGTGTGTGTATACATGTAATAGTATAATATTTATTTGTATATTTAAATATATGTTAATATTTTATGAACATTCTTGAATGTATTGTGTAATGCATATCAGATTAATGGATTCTGCAATTTGAATTGTGAAGATT